>NC_142089.1:25411587-25614087 GCF_054644295.1 Miniopterus natalensis
GAGAGGCAGGTGAATGCAGAGTCTCATGTGGAAACTGTCACCTGAAATATACACATGAAATTAATGGCAGCAGTTACACAGGAATGAGCAGTAGGAATTAGGATTATTTTGTTAGTATAGGGTAGTATAGTGGAATGGTGTTTAAAAGTGGGCTTGAATTAGTTGTAAATATGTATTGCAGACTCTGGGGCAACCAGTAAAAAAAAGTAAAAACAGAAGTATAACCAGTATGCTAAGAAAAGGAAGAAAATGGAATAATTTCTATTAAAAACACCAAAGGTATAAAAAGTGGAAGACGAAAATCGGAACAGAAAATGAGGGCAGCAAATGGAAAACAGGAATGAGAGAGGACCAGGTGTACCAGCTAAGGGGTGCACGGCATGTGGTCACTCCTTATAAAGTCACCCCGAGTGAACAGTGGTTCTTACACCTTTAGGAAAGCCTGGGAAGAAGCCTGAGCAGCCAGGGAGATAGGAGGGAAGGTCAGAGGAAGAAGTTTCAAAAAGAAGGGAAGCAAGGGCGTGTGCATTTCCACTTCTAGAATTCGTCTACGGGTGTTCTCGCATACTTGTTTTTAATAACAAAAGCTTGGGAGCAACTGAGGTGTTCCCCAGGAGGGGCCAAGTTCAGCTCTCCAATGGGGTGCTGGACACCTGAGGACGAGGGGGCCTTAGCCAGGCCGTGACTTGATCCCCGAGATCCCAGGTTGATTCCGTCAGGGCACACGCCCCAGTGGTGGCTCGACCCCCAGCAGGGGGTGTGCAGGAGGCAGCCAGTCGATGGCTCTCTTATCATTGATGTTTCTCTCCTTTCTTGTCTCTTAAATCAATAAAAAAATATTTTAAAAAAAGAATGAGGATTCCCTGTACATGCTGATAGAATAAGATTTCTAAAATATATTATGTGTAAGAAGCAAGGATCAGGAGTTTTGTTTGGGGCTTAGAATGTTTTAAACTGTTACCATTGTTCTGAAAGCATATAGCAGATTATCATATTCTTTGTTTTAAATTTATCTTTATTGTTGAAAGTATTACATATGTGTTGTCCCCCTGTTGACCCCCTTCTCCCCACTCCCACCCCCTCCTCAGGCCTTCACCGCTGTTATCATTGCAAAACACTGGTTTTTATTCTCAGAGCTCTAGTATTCTGTTATTCTTAGGAGCTTTCTTATTACAAGGAATAGTTGGCACGGAAGAGTGGGAAAATCAGAAATTTAGGTTATTAAATCTGCTCCATTTTGAGCCAGTCACAGTTGCCTCCTGCTGGTCTCTGTCCGACTGCCAAGTGCCTTTATATGGTATTTTAAGCTTTTTAATGGAGCTTTGATTTGTAACAGCCTCCTTGAGCCACAAGAGGGCAGAAGAACCTTCCGCTTGCTGCAGGACAGGCTTGTGCTGGGTCTCTTCCTTCTGGCAAAATCCAGCATGGGATTGTTCTTTAATTCATTCTTTCGACATTGGGCACCTAGAAGGCAGGGCCTGTATCTGTCATCAGTGGAAGCAATCGAGGGGTGACAGGAGAGAATATAGATTTGGAATCACATATACTGTCTTTTGTTCTCCCTCCCCCCCCTTGCAAAATCTTAGTGAACTAGTTATAGTACTTGAACTCTCTCGGAGCTCGAATACGCAAGACATATATGCAATATGCAAGATTATGCAAGACATACTAGGGAGTTGAGGCTTTGGGTCCTAGCTTTGTGACTGGGTAATTTATTTGCTCTCTGAACCTGAGTTTTATCACCTGCAGAACAAGTTAAGGATTTAATGAGTGAATGCATGTAAAGCTGTTAGCATTGTGTTGTGGTGAGCACTCAAGAAGTAACTGCCCTAATTATAGTAATATCAGATACCAGCACAGATGGATAATAGATCCTCAGTAATTTTTGTTATATGGCTCTTGTTATGTACTTAATAATTCTTTTATTTGATTGCAAGCAAGGTGGTGATATTATCTTTGGGACACTCTCAAAGCTCCTTTTCTCAGAGGGGCTCTCAAAATGTTGTGGTTTCATTTATTTTCTTGCAAGGAATTAGTCTTTTAATAGTATAATACATTCTGAATTTCTCTGGAGAGTCTCAATTTTAAAGCCTTCATCCCATTGTAATTTTGTGTATTTTCAGTTTTGATTGGAAAGTATGGGATTTGTGCCATATACTGAGGCAGAGTTGGGCAACATGATACTGCAGCAAGGATGCAGTGCCTGTCTCGGGTTGGATCATAGGGAAGTTACTCTGATAAAAAGATTAGTGTGTGGAAAGCTTATTAGGGAGTGGTTTGGGGATCAACGACCCTGGAAGGAAATGCATGGAGAGGGAGGAGAAGGAAGCATGATTTTACAGAGGACAAGTTGGATTCAGCCCCAAGAAAGACTCAGGCAGCCCCACAGGGATGGGAAGTTGGGATGGTACTGAGTTAGGGGGAGGAGACTGTGTCTTTATAGTTCCTCCTTGAGGGGCCGTTGGATGCCATAGTCATTAGGGGAGGCTGCCCAGGAAGGGCATGACTCCGGCAAGACAGCTCTCTTCAGCCAGGGCATTTCCTGAAGAGGGCTGCCACTGATCCCAGCAGCTGGGGACTGGTCCTTCCTTCCTTGAGGGGGTATCTGAGGGGTACACTACAGCTTCCACCAGTGCCCAAGTCACCTGAAAGGGAAAATAATAATAGGCTGGTATGGTGTAACAAAAGGTAGCTGTAGACAGAGTTGCTTATAAGTAATACATAATTGTTACTTTTAACTTTAAGAATTCAGGATAGTATTTTAGTCAGAGTGGACTCTGTACTGTTACAGACCACCCCAAAATTTCAGTGGCTTAACACAATGAAGGTTTGTTTCTTTCTGTGACAGTCTAGTGCACATCTGTGGGGACTGGGGAAGGAGTTCTGTTCTACCTCATACTTTCAGGGACGCAGATTCCTCCTGTCTGGTAACCTCGCCAGCTGCTAGAGCCTTGAATCCTCCACTAGCTCCTCTGATGCAACTCACAGAGGAGAAACAGACAAAAATTTGGAGAATATGCAGGTCTCTCTGGGCTAGGCCTGCAGGTGATGTCCTATAGCCCACAGTTCATTGGCCAGACCCCAGTCACGTGGTCCTCCTGTCTACTTGGGACCTACTAGAGTAGTCGGGTGGCCAGCAGAGGGAAGGACATATAACCCTCACTGCTACGGCATTATATTGCTCATACCCTTGTGGTGCCCGGATTTTCTCATTATTGGTGAATTAAAGACACTTCAAAACTGTATGTTTTTAATTTCCAGAGTTAAATATCTAAATTGCCACCATCATAATATTAAGGTTTTCTATACCTGGGAGTATTTTAACAGGCTGAGGGAAGCAAAATTTTATCAGAGAGAAGGGATAGAGCAGAGTATTAAAGAGCTGAAAATTTAAGAATTCTTAGCTCAGGAAAGGCAAAAAGAGGCAAAATAACTTCAGGTGTGTGCAGGGGTGTATTTATTTTTAGTGGTACAGAAGA
This sequence comes from Miniopterus natalensis, assembly GCF_054644295.1. NCBI lineage: Eukaryota > Metazoa > Chordata > Mammalia > Chiroptera > Miniopteridae > Miniopterus > Miniopterus natalensis. The sequence continues at coordinate 25,415,067 of NC_142089.1, forward strand.
AATTTGCAAAGCCCTTGATCCTGTCATATGACCATGAAAACAAGTTCTCTCCCTCAGCTATATAGCAGGAGTGTCTTCCTCGTGGTGACATGGAGGAAGTCGTGAGATAATGGGATTACAAAGAAACTCTCATGTGAACAGCACTGAAAGCTCCTTGCGGGGATTCCTGTGAATACCACCCAGGCAGCCCTGGAGTTGGAGGAAGAGAAGCCCAGGGAGAGGTATCAGTGACTTTTTCTGGCAGTCAACACTATTACTGCTGAGTGACAGTTGGTTACGTCTTCACCTTTGTTCCAGGCAGCATGGGGCACGTGGGAAGGGCGGGGCAGCACTGAGCAGTTTGCACACTGCACGCTGAGGCTCAGAAAGGGAGCGAGGGTGAGACAGGGCCAGGTGAAGTGTGTCAGATCAGAAGGAAGAAGTGAAATCCAGGCAGCCTTGACAAAGAGATGGGTTCTGAAGCAGGGATCCTGACAGGTAGGGTAGGACATTTGGGGACCTGGGGCATGTACTCTAGAGAAGTAGAACATTAGCAGTATTTCTGAATCGAGTGTGATTGCTGAGAGCGACCTGTGAAGAATGGTGGGGGGCGAGGGGTTGTGAGACCAGAGATTGGAGAGGGAGGGCAGAGCCAGGTATCGAGGGCCTTAATGTCAGTTTCGAGTTTAGGGCCGTTAAAGGTCCGTACACTTAATAGAAATGCCTGGTGGAAACACAGTGTTCTGGACTTCTGTGTGGAGAATTAACAGAGCACAGAAGTTTCTTTTGGAATTTCTATTTGAGTACCTAGAATTTAAAATCACCCTTATTTCCTCAGTGAAGTTCATTTCACAGCCATTTATTCGTACTTATTAAGATAGTTACTGTACTGATCTCTAAAGATGAAAATTAAATAAGCCTTGGTCCCTACTTTTGAGGAAATTACATCAGATTAGGTAAGATATGTTTAAAAAGTAAGTGTTCTTGTGTTACATATGCTAAGACTGAGGTCTGTATAGCTGTGCACACAGTGCTCGCCAACCTTCTAAAAACCCCACACGCTCCTGTGAAGACATTGAAACCTTACAGTCCTCCTTAATTGCTATTTAAAAATAAAGTAAATACCATAATTAAAAATTAATGAAGGGAATTGCTTTCCTTCCATTCCCCCTGATTATTACCGTTATACAAGGAGTGGTTCATTTGACTAGAAGTGCAGTGTTAGGGGCCGTGTAGGAAAGGCTTCCTAGAGGAAGCGGCTCTCAAGCCTGGACTTGAAGGATGAATGAGTAAGTGAGAAGTGCATTTTGGGCAGAGAGAATGCTGCGAATAAAGGTATAGGGGCCTGGAAAAGGGCCAGGAGACGGTCTTATATGGAATGCTGAATTTCAGCTTTGAGCCAGAGGGAAGCTGCTGGTGAAAGGATTTTGAGCAGGAAAGAAATGTGGTCGGGTTTGCATTTTAGGACAGTAATTCCAGAAGCAGAGTGGAGTATAGATGAGACAGAAAGATGGGAGGTAGGGATACCAGCTGCCCCAGTGCTTCACCAGCTAGGGGAGTTCAGGGATGGAGAGACTGCGCAGTGGAGGGACGCCTGAGCCGAGGAGAGCAGGATAGAGAGCTGCAGGGGCATTCTGGCAAAGGGAAGACCATGGGCAAAGGCACAAAGCGTGGAAGAGCGTGGCGTGTCTGGAAAACTGGGGGAAGTCTAGCATGGCTGGCAGGTAGGGTACAAAAGGGGGGGTGATATTCACCGGCTGGGTAGGTAATGACACAGGTCACATTAAAGAGTTTAGACTTTATCAGGTAGATGAAGAGGAAGGCACAGACCGTATATAAGACAAATCTCAGCCAGTTTCCAAGGATATATAGCATGCAGAACAAATTCTCTGACCATAGTGGAGTTAAGCTACAAATCAATAACAGAAGGATAACTAGAAAATCCCTGTATACTTAGAAATTAAGAAATAAACTTGTAAGTAGTCATTAGTCAAAGAAAAAATCATAATGGAAATTGGAAAATATTCTGAATGAAATGATATTAAAAATATTACATGTCATAACTTGTATATAATGCTACTAAAAACCAAGCTTAGAAGGGAATTTATAGACCTCAACACATATATTAGAGGAAAACAACAAAAAACAAAGGCTGAAAATCCATGATTGAAACATCTGTTTTAAGAAGTTAGAAAATGTTCAGTAAATTAAACCAAAAAAGGAAAACATAAAATAATAAAGAGTAGAGTTTGATGGGAAAAGCCAAACTTACAATATACAGGATTAACAAAGCTAATAGTTTGTTCTTTCAAAGACTAGCAAAATTCACGAACTTTGGGCGAGACTGGCCATGGAGGAGTGGGGGGCAGAGCAGGGGAGCAGCGGTTCCGGATGAGTAGTGCCAGGAATGGGGGCAGCACTAGAGAAGCCACCAGCAGAAAAGGGTAAGAAGAGGCTATTACACGCAATTTTACACCAAAAGTTTTGAGAATTTTGTGAAAATGAATCAATTTCTAGAATAATATAACTGCCCAAAATCAAGAAGTGTGGAAAACCTTAAAATCCTATAGACATTAAACCAGTGAAATCAATGATCAAAAATATTTCCACAAAGAAAATTTCAGGCTCAGATGGATTTACTGGAGATTTCTCCAAAAGATTCAAAAGAATAAATAATTCCAGCTCCAGTACAGACTCTTCCAGAGAACAGAAGAGGGATACCGCTTACTCGTTTTTTGAGGCTAGCACATCCTTGATACCAAAACCCAACAAAGGCAATTTGAGGAAGAAAAAATACAGGATATAAAAATATGGATATAAAAATCCTGAACAAAACTTTAGCAAATCCCACAATATACAGGGTGAGGCAAAAGTAGGTTTACAGTTGTGAGTATGCAAAACACAAGAGTTTATTCTTGTATTATTATTTATTAATTATTGTATTATTTTCCGTACAAACAACTGTAAACCTACTCTTGTCCCACCCTGTATGCAAAAGATGATACATCATGATCTAGATGGGTTTATCCTAAAAATGTACGTCATTGATTTAACAGAGAAATTCATCAATGTAGCGATTCACATTACTAAGTTAAATAGATTTTAACAGATTTTAAAAAATCATATTTCAATAGATTTGGGGAAAAAACAAAAATTCAGCATTCACTGATGCTAGGACTGCTTAGCAAACAAGGACTAGTAGAGAACTTTACTCTGAAAAGTTTTCATCCAAAAAAACATCTTGTTTAATCGTGAAATTTTCAGTTTGCTTTTCAAGATCAGAGAAACAAGACAAGGTCCAATCACTTCTTTTCAGCATGAAGCAGAATGCCTCACTGAGTGCAATGTGATGAGAAAAATTAAGAAAACCTAACCTGAGGAAGTGATGGATGGAGGCGCCAGCACGGGCTTGAGAGAAATTTAGGACGCCTTGCTGTGACGTGGGTTCGTTTTTATTTTCATTTAGTACAGTTGGTCAATAAATTGAAAAAAAGGGGGAAGTACTCTTTTCTCTTTCGGCTAATACTGCCTTTGTTTTTAAAACTTTTTGAAAAATCACTATATTAATGAATTTCTTAATTGGGTCTTGACTCATAAGTAGGAAAATGGAAGTGAGAAAGGAGGAAGAATGAAGGGGCAGAGTGTTCGAACTACAGGGTAACGCCTTCTCCGTTACCTCAGTCTAGAGATGTGCATCTAATCGTACTCTAGTGGCTATGTTTTTAACTCCTGGCTGACATCCTACCTGTGATTTTTTTTTACATTCTTTCCCCCCAAAAGAGTAGAGAGATTTTGCCTCAAGCCTTGGCATCTCAATGTTACCCTTACTGAGGTTACTGCATGCTCTGGTTTCAGGGCTTCAATTGTGACCCATCCTTAATCCTATTTATTTATTTATGTCACCTCAACTTTTTGCTTTTGAAAAATTACACACAGTGGAAAAGTTGAAAGAACAGTACAATGAATGTCAGGATCCTTTCAACTAGAATCTGCAGCTAACATTTTAAGGTTTTGCCACATTTGTTCTATCTACCTGTCTATGCGGACAGATAGACACACATTTTTCTGTACTATTTGAGAGTAAGTTGCAAAGTTTTTATTTTTAAGACTTTATTTTTTAGAGCAGTTTTAGGTCACAGAGATGTTCCATAAACCCCCCCTCCACTATCAACATCCCACCAGAGTGGGACATTTGTTGCAGTTGATGAACCTACATTAACCCATCATTATCACCCCAAGTCCATGGTTACATTAGGGTTCACTCTTGGTGTTACACATTCTGTGGCTTTGGATAAATGTATAAGCATGTATCCACCATTATAGAATCATACAGAATAATTTCAGTGCCCTAAAAATCTTCTCTGTCTGTTCATCAATTCCTTCCCCCTATTCCCTGGAACCACTGGTATTTTTACTGTCTCTATAGTTTTGCCTTTTCCAGAATGTCATATATTGGAATCCTATAATACATAACATTTTCAGATTGGCTTCTTTCACTTAGTAATATACATTTAAGGTTCCTCCATGTCTTCTCATGATTTGATAGTTCATTTGTTCTTAGCACCGAATAATATTCTATTGTCTGAAGGTGCCACAGTTTATTCATTCACATACTAAAGAACATCTTGCTTGCTTCAAAGTTTTGGAAATTACGAATAAAGCTGCTATAAACATACGTGTGTGGGTTTTTGTGTGGACATAAGTTTTCAACTCCTTTGGATAAATACCAAGAAATGTGATTGCTGGATCATATGGTAAGAGTCTATTTAGTTTTATAAGAAACTGCCAAGCTCTCTTTCAAAGTGGCCGTACCATTTGCATTTCTCATCAGCCCTCATGAGAGTTCCTCTTGCTCCACGTCAGCATTTGGTGGTGTCAGTGTTCCAGATTTTGGCCATTGTAATAAATGTGTAGTACCTTGCTTTAATTTGCTGTTCCCTGTTGATACATGATGGGGCATCTTTTTATATACTTATTTGCCATCTGTATATCTTGTTTCATGAGGTCTTTAAGTCTGGTGTGTCTGTTAAGGTCAAGGGCACATACCTTCGTTACGGGCCCGATCCCGAGCCCTGCTCAGGGCTTGTGCAGAGGCAGCCAATCAATTTGTCTCTCTCACATCGATGTTTCTCTCTCTCTCCCTTCCACTCTCTGTGAAAAGCAGTGGAAAAAATATCCTCGGGTGAGGATTTAAAAAAAATTTTTTTTAGTTGTATAGGTTTTATGTGTACAATTCTATAATACATTATATTGTATTGCATGTTCACCACCCCAAGTCAAGTCTCCTTCCATCACCATTTATCCCCCCATACCTTCTTCCACCTCCCCCAACCCTTCCCCTCTGGTAATCACCATGCTGTTGTCTATATTTAGGAGTTTTTTTGTTTTTTGCTTAATCCCTTTACCTTTTTCACTAAGCCCCCTAACCCCTCTCCCCTCTGACAGCTGTCAGTCTGTTCCTACCACCACCACTGTGCAATGGTTCAAGGCCACAGTTTGCTCTGGCATGGGGTACTGAGAGGCCCAGGGGTACAGGCCTGCCATAAATCCGGACTCATGCATGTGTTTCTGTTTTGTTTGTTAGTTTATTTTGTCTATTAGATTCCACGTATGAGTGAAATCATATGGTACTTGTCTTTCTCTGACTGGCTTATTTCACTTAGCATAATGTTCTCCAGGTTCATCCATGTTGTCACAAAGGATAAGATTTAAGGTTTACTCTCTTAGGAGCTTTCAAATATGCAGCACAGTATTATTAACTAGTCGCCATGCTGCATATAACATCCCCGTGACTTATTTTATAACTGGAAGCTCGCACCTTTTGACTCCCTTCACTCATTTTGCCCACCCTTCAGTCCCCACCTCTGGCAATCACCAATCTATTCTCTGTATCTATGAGCTATTTTTTAATTTTTAAAAAAATTCCACATATAAATGAAATCATATGGTATTTGTCTTATTTCACGTAGCAGAATATCTTCAAGGTCCATTCTTGTTGCAAATGGCAGGATTTCATTCTTTTTATGGCTGAATAATATTCCATTGTGTGCGTGTGTGTTTGTGTGTGTACACACCACATTTTCTTGATCCATTCATTCGTCAGTGAGCCCTTAGGTTGTTTCCATATCTTGGTGTTGTAAGTAATGCAGCAGTGAGCATGGTGGTGCACATATATTTTTGAGTTAGTGTTTTCATTTTCTTTGGAAAAATACCCAGAAGTAGAATTGCTGGGTCATATGGTGGTTTTATTTTTAATCCTTTGAAGAACTTTTATTGTTTTGCATAGTGGGTGCACCAGTTTGCATCCCCACTAACAGTTTGCAAGGGCTCCCTTTTCTCCACATTCTCACCAATACTTGTTATTTCTTGTCTTTTTTGAAAGTAGCCATCCTAACAGGCGTGAGGTGATTGGTATCATTGTGGTTTTGATTTGCATTTCCCTGGTGATTAGCGATGTTGAGCATCTATTCATGTACTTGCTGGCCCTCCGTACGTCTTCTTTAGAAAAATGTCTGTTCAGATCCTCTGCTCATTTTTTTACCCTCACCCGAGGATATTTCTTCCATTGCTTTTCAGAGAGAGTGGAAAAGAGAGAGAGAAACATCAGTGTGAGAGACATATCAATTGGTTGCCTCCTGCACTTGCCCAGACTGGGGCTGGGACGAGCCTGCAACAGAGGTATGTGCCCTTGGCCAAAATCGAACCCGGGGCCCTTTAGTGCAGGCTGGCACTCTTAACCACTGAGCCAACTGGCCAGGGCTCCTCTGCGCATTTTTAAATTGGATTGTTTGGGGTTGGGGGTTTGCTATTAAAGTTGTATGAGTTCTTTGTATATTTTGGATATTCAGCTCTTATCAGATACATGATTTGAAACTATATGCTCTCGTTTAGCAGATTGCCTTTTCGTTTTGCTGTGCAAACTTTATCGTTTGATGTCGTCCCACATTTTTGCTTTTTTTGTCTTTGCTTTGATGTCAAGTCCAAAAAAATTATCACCAGGACCAATGTCAAGGAGCTTACTTACTGCCTGTGTTTTCTTCTAGAGGTTTTATTTTTGTGTATGGTGTAAGACTGTGTTACAGAAAGAAACCCTGTACCCATTTTTAGTCTTGCTCCATTTTCCGCCAGCCACCCTAGCCCTAGGCAGCTACTAATCTACTTTCTGTCTCTATAGATTTAGCTGTTTTGGACATTTCATATAAATGGAATCATACAATATGTGGTCTTTTGTGTCTAGCTTTTTTTTGTTTCATATAATGTTTTGATTCATGTTGAAAGAAGTATCAATACTTAATTCCTTTTTATGGTGAAATAGTATTCTGTTTTATGGATAAACCACATTTTATTTATCCATTCATCAGTTGAGGGACATTTAGGTTGCTTCCACTTTTTGGCTATTATGAATAAACTGCTATAAACATTTAAAGTTCAAGTTTTTGTGTGAACATAAAATTTTATTTCTTTTGGGTATGTTTACCTAGTAGTAGAATTGCCGAGTCATATGGTAACTCTATATTTAACCTATTGAGAAACTCTCAGGCTTTTCCAAAGCTGCTTCACTATTTTACATCTCCACCAGGAATATGTTTCATTCCTCTCCATGCCTTCCATTCTTTTTTCTTCTTTTTTTTCCTTTTTATTATATCTTTATTGATTTTGGAGAGAGAGGAAGGGAAAGGAAGAGAGAGATAGAAACATCAATGATGAGAGTCATTGATCAGCTTCCTCCTGCACGCCCCCTACTGGGGATTGAGCCCGCAACCCGGGCGTGTGCCCTCACCAGGAATCAAACCTCAATCTCCTGGATCCTAGGTCGATGCTCAACCGCTGAGCCACGCCCAGCCAGGCATGCCTTCCATTCTTAATACTTATGATGAATGATAGTGATAACAACCAACTGTAACTTTTCCTTTCTCAGTATGTGTACTGAGAGGTGTATATCCTATTTTTAAAAATAGAAATATTGCAAAGTAATAAGTATACAAAATTTGTCATGAGAGAATATAAAAACTTTGTTGAGCAACTTTTTATTTTGTTCCCTCCCTTTTTCATAACTAAGTTATCTCTTGAGAATGGAATGGTACCATGTTCTTTTAATTATAGCCTATCAAGTACATCTTTTTCCCAGATGAAGGAAAGAATGTCATATGGCAAATGACTTAAGAGTCTTATCCTGTCCAAGGGTCTCTGGCACATGTGAATAACCCAGGCCATGCTTCCACAGAGATTCATATCTTTTATTATTTGGGTTTAAAAAATTACATTGGATTTTAAAGTAAATCCCAGACATCATGTCATTTTAACTATAAATACTTTAGTATGCCTTTCTAACAGATAAGAACTTTTAAAAATGTGACCATGTTATTATCTCACATTAACTAGTTCCTTAATGTCTTCTTTTTTTAGCACATTTGACGTGGTAATTTATTTTTTTAAGTTGACTTAAGAAAATATTCACAAGTTATATTCATTACAGCTATATTTATATGAGCACAAAATTAAAATGAAGTCTCAGTTATGGGCAAACAGTTAAATGGTGGAAATATGTATAATTCTTTTAGAGTGTTAGTGTAGAGGCATTAAAAATCATATGACAAAATAGGTCCAGAGGCATGGATGCATGGAACACATTGACAGATCTCAGAGGGAAGAGGGATGGGGGCGGACAGGAAGAATTAACCAAAGAACTTGTATACACATATATACATAGCCCTTGGACACAGACAGTAGTGTGGTGAAGGCGCTGGCTGGAGGGGGACGGGGGTGGACGGGACATCTGTAATACTGTCAATAATAAAAAATGAAGAAAATTGTTATATGAAATATTTTTAATAACCCAAGGAAAAGCTAATGCTACAATGCTACATGAAAAGGGCATAATATACAAATATATGTATATAAAGTATTAATATGATAGATATTTCATATAAACGCATGCATACATAGGTGTATGTATGCATACATACAGAGAACTGCCTTAAATGAAGACATCTGTGCTAAAATTTTAACAGTACCTAATTCTGCTAATTATTTTTTTAATGAACTAAAGCCCATTCTTTATTCAGATTTCCTTAGTTTTTACATAATGTCCTTTTTCTGTTCCAGGATCCTGTCCAGGATGCCATGTGACGTTTCACTGTCACATGTCCTTAGGCTCTTCTTGGCTGTGACAAGACTTTCTCTTTTTTTATGATCTTGACAGTTTCTTTTAATTTGTCCATTACAGTTGGCGTTCAGTATTATTTTATATTAGTTTCAGGTGTACAGAATAGTAGTTAGACATTTATATAATTTGTGAAGTGATCCAATAAGCCTAGTACCCACCTGGCACCATACATAGTTATTACAATATTATTAACTATACACTGTACTTTACATCCCTGTGACTATTTTATAACTACTAATTTGTACTTTTTAATACCTTCTTTTTTGTTTACCAACCCCCCAACCCCTCCCCCTTCTGGCAACCATCAGTTTGTGCTCTGTATCTATGAATCTGTTTCTGTTTTGTTTTATTTTGTTCTTTAGATTCCATATATAAGTGAAACCGTGTTATTTGTCTTTCTCTAATATATTTCACTTAGCATAATACTCTTTATGTCCACACATGTTGCAAATAGTAAGATTTCATTCTTTTTTATGGCTAAGTTATATTCCATTGTATATATGTACCACATCATCTTTATCCATTTGTCTGCTGATGGGCACTAAGGTTACCTCCATATCTTGGTGATTGTAAATAATGCTGCAATGAACATAAGGGTACATATATCTTTTTAAATTAGTGTTTTGGATTTCTTCAAATAAGTACTCAGAAGTAGAATTGCTGGGTCATAAGGTAGTTCTATTTTTAATTTTTTGAGAAACCTCTATACTGTTTTCCATAGTGGCTGCACCAATATGCATACCCACCAACAGTGCACAAGGGTTCCCGTTTCTCCACATCCTTGTCAACACTTGTTGATTTATTGATGATGGCCATTCTGACAGGTGTGAGGTGATATCTCATTGTGATTTTATTTTTTTTTCCATTTTTTAAAAAATTTTATTATTGTTTAAAATAATACAGATGTCCCTTTTTCTCCCCAATGACCCATTTCTCATTGTGATTTTAATTTGCATTACTCTGACAGTTAGTGACATTGAGCATCTTTTCATTTGTCTATTGGCCATCTGTCCTCTTTGGAGAAGTGTCTGTTCAGGTCCTTTGCCCATTTTTTAATTGGATAGTTTGTGTGTGTGTGATTTGTGTATGTGTTGATTAGTATGCGTTCTTTATGAATTTTGGATATTAATCCCTTGTCAGATGTATTATTGGCAAATATCTTCTCCAAGTCTTTAGGTCATCTTTGTTGATGGTTTCTTTTGTTGAGCAAAAGCTTTTTAGTTTGATGTAGTCCCATTTGTTTATTTTTTCTTTTGCCTCCCTTGTTTGAGGAGATACATCAGAAAAAAAAATTACTAAGAGCAGTATCAGAGAGTTTACTGCCTATGTTTTCTTCTAGGAATTTTATGGTTTCAGGTCTTACATTTAAGTCTTTAGTCCATTTTGAGTTTATTCTTGTATATGGTGTAAGAAGGTGGTTAGTTTCTTTTTTTTGCATGTATCTCTCCAGTTTTCCCAATACATTTTATTGAATAAACCGTCTTTACCCCATTGTATAATCTTGCCTCCTTCGTTATATGTTAATTGACCGTATAGGCGTGGGTTTATTTCTTCGCTTTCTATTCTATTCCATTGATCTATGTGTGTGTTTCTAATGCCAGTAGCATGCTGGGGTTTTTGGTTTTTTAAAAAATATGTTTTTATTGATTTCAGAGAGAGGAAGGGAGAGGGAGAAAAAGAGATAGAAACATCAATGATGAGTCATTGATTGGCTGCCCCCTTCACACCCCCTACTGGGCATCGAGCCCACAACTTGGGCATGTGCCCTGACCGGGAATCGAACCCCATTCTCCTGGATCATAGGTCAGTGTTCAACCACTGAACCACGCTGGCTGGGCCAGTACCATGCTGTTTTGATTACTATGGCCTTATAGTATAGCTTGATATCAGGTAGCATGATACCTCTACTTTGTTCTTCTTTCTCAAGAGTGCTGTGGCTATTTGAGGTCTTTGGGGTTCCATGTAAATTTTAGAATTATTCTGTGAAATATGTCATTGGTATTTTGATAGGGTTTGCATTAAATCTATAGATTGCTTTGGGTAGTGTGGATATTTTAATTATGTGAATTCTTCCCATCTATGAGCACAGTATGTGTTTCCATTTATTTGTATCTTCTTCAGTTTCTTTCGTCAGTGTCTTATAGTTTTCTGAGTGTGGGTCTTTTACCTCCTTGGTTAAATTTATTCCTATGTATTTTTTAATATAATAGATGGGATTGTTTTCTTAATTTTCCTTTCTGATAGTTTTGTTATCGGTGTATAAAAATGCAACTGATTTCTGAATATTTTGTATCCTGCTACTTGACTGAATTCATTGATCAGTTCTAATAGTTTTTTGGTGGAATCTTTAGGGTTCTCTATATAGAGTATCATGTCATCTGCAAATAATAACAGTTTTACTTCTTTCCCAATTCAAATGCCCTTTGTTCCTTTTTCTGGCCTGATTGCTGTCGCTAGGACTTCCCTTTAATATCTTCTAATACCTAGTCCATATTCAGATGTCCCTAATTATCTTAAATATGCCTTTTCACAGATCCAAACAAGGTCTACACATTTGGTTGTTTTGTCTTTTAAATATCTTTTATTCTAGACCATCTTTATAAATTTAGATCAACTAGATTTGAAGCCTCAGCCCTGCTACCACTGAAGGTTGTGTAATATTGTGCAAGTTAATTCAGTGTTTGTTCTTCATAAAGTTATACATGTGCATAGTTCAAAGAGACAATTCTATAAGGCTTTTTACCAACAAAAATGAACTGTGAAAAGGCACTTCCCCATTACCACCACAACTTGATTTCCTACCTCCATAGGCATCTATTTTTAACTCTTTTAATTTGTTTGCTATTTACCTCCAAATCTCTAAATAACATACTTACATTGCCAGTTCTTGATATTTCTGTTTTGAGTATTATTTCTTGACTTTATATAGTGGAAGATGAAGATTTAGTACTCTGTCACACTCACTACTTTTCCACCACAGATGTGAAATCTAACATAATTCTAATATAATTAGAACAACATTCAGTCTGTTTACTATGACCATGAAAATGCTATTTTTAGATACCGTGATTGCAGTTTCTTCACTGCACATTTTGTTTTTTCTGAAGTCAACAATACTTTTACTTTTTGTTTTGCTTAATTTTCCATGTACTTATTGCTGTGCAGCCCTAAATGTTTCCCCAATTATATAAATCTTTTCTCCATATGTTTAAACATATTAGGTAGTCTGTCAGTTCCATTTTCCTGAAGAAATCTCTCTAGGAGCCTTCTGACATGCACTATTCTTGAGTGTTTGCTTGTTGTTCCCGCTGCCCAGCTATAGACTTGGGTCTCCATTTACCATCATCCTCATGGGATCTCATTTCCTGGGTCCTATGGTTTTTTCATTTTCTTCTTCATTTTGTGGAACACATCCTCTGTTAATTTTCTGGGAAAGAATGAATGAGAAGTAAATTTTTGAGACCTTGCTTGTATGAAAATGTCTTCATTCTAATCTCATACTTAATTGATAGTTGACTGGATATAGAGTTTTTGATTGGAAATTACTTTCCCTTGGTATTTTGAAGATGTTGGCCCACTGTGTTTTAGGCTTTCAGTGTTCCTGTTGAGGGATCTTATGCATTCTGCTATTTTATTGTTTATATAAAATTTATTAATTTGTTACTGTTCTCCCCAGAAATTTTAATGTTTTAAAATTTCATGATGATGTACCTTGATAGAAGCTATATTGAGTTGTGTAGTCATGGAGCTCTTTCAGGTTCAGAAAACTCAAATACTTTAGTTATGGATAAATTTTATTAAATTATTTGAGTATTTTCTCCCTTTCTCTTTTTTTTTTTTTTTTTTTTTTTTTTTTAGTTTTCTCTTCTGGAATTGTCATTTTTAGATGTCATATCTCCTACACTGGTCCACTTAATTTTTTTTTTTAATTTTCTATCTCATTTTTTATCTTTGTTTCTTGCTGTACATTCTGAGATTTCCTCTACTTCTTTTCCAATCCTCCTATTTCTGCTATCATGTTTTAATTTTCAGGAGTTATTTTTTCCTTTTTAGTCATTAAATATACCATTTTTAGAAAGTGACATCTTTTGCCTATTTCATGAATAAAATGTCTTCTCTGAGGATTTTAATGATTTTTTTCTAAGTTTTCTTTCATATATATATATATATATTTTAATTGATTTATTATTTATTTAGTTAGTTTGAGAGAGAGAGCGAGGAAGGGAGAGAGAGAAACATTGATTTGTTGTTCCACTTATTTATGCATTAATTGATTGCTTCTTGTCTGTGCCCTGACCAGATATGAAACCTGCAACCTTGGCATATCAGGGCGATGCTCTAACCGACTGAGCTACCTGGCCTCTAAGTTTTCACCACTGCATGTATTTTTTGTTTTTCCACATTGCACTTCTTTTTTATTTGTTTTGGTCTCTGTCTTTACATTAAATACTTTTTTCTAATGCCTTCTGGTCTTGGCTGTCAGCCCATAATTAAGAGTGTGGTATCTTGTTTTTAGTATCGTCTTCTCTCCCACTTTCAGTGACACCTGGTCTGCCAGTGATTGAGTCTTTACAGAGCTCTCAAGTGTATTTTAGGTTGCTTTTCCCATTACTAACATAGGATTCCACTTTCTTGAGTTTGATGAGTCAGTTCTACTTGTTTGCTTTCCAGCTTCCAAACTGTTGTTGCTCATGTCTCCTCTACTGCTTGCTTTGTTCTTGTGTACTTTGACTCTACAACAAACAACCCTGTCATTTGAGGGTTTTGGAAGGGATCAGAGGTGTGTGTGTAATCTAAATCAGGGTTCAGCAAATTATGGTTCCTATGCAAAATGCATCCCTTTCCTATTTCTAGGGCACCAGTACTAAAACTTTCTTATGCCCCTGAAGATCCCAACCTCATCCAGTTGTCTCAGTTTCCGTTTCAGCACATGCCTACTTCCATTTGTACTCTGGCTGCTTCTGTTGCACACACAGGCATTTGTAAGCAGTGCCCACCCTTCCCTCATTGATCCACCTCCTAGAGGGCAGAGGCTATTAGGATTCCAGCTGCTCCCAGATTTCCTGGTCTCCCTGTGGGTACTGATGTCCCAGGGGGTGTCATGCCCCTGATCCTCAGCCAAGTGCCTTTTGTCTCCTGAATGACATAGCAGTTTCTCTCTCAATTTCATGGTGACTCACTTTTTAAAAATAGTCTTTGATGTGTCAAAGCCTTTTTTGAAAGTCTAAACAGATTGTATTGACTAGTTCCCTTTTAGTCACATGCATTTTTACCTTCTGAAAGCAGTGATATATTATTTAGGTATGATTTTACCTTCCTGAAACGACACAACCCTCCCTCACTTTTCATGCTTCAGTGCTTCTCTTTAGATGTTCCCACCCTACCAGCACAGCCTGTCCCATAAGGTCATCTCATATCCGCTCACATACTATCTCCTCCTTGTTTTCCCAGGTTCCCCCAGCAAAAATTCTTTCTCTTGCATCTGAACTTCTATAACAACTTCTCTAAAGGCTTATAATATAGTTACTTGCATTTCTGTTATCCTCTTAATAGTTCATAAACTCTTTCATGTCAGGGACCAATGCTTCATTTTTTCATACAGTCTCTTGAGCTTAGTAAGAATTCCACGTGTGTTTGGTAAGTTAAATTAATGACATAAATCTAAGGAAAAACTTCTTGAAATAAGTCTAGTTAGTATATCAACAGCCTCCATTTAACTCATTCACAGCTGAGTCCCCAGAGTTGATCATTGTACGGAAATTGTTCCCACTAAGGTTACCAACGCCCTTTAATGAATAATTCTGGGGTATCTTTCATCCAGCAGCTTTTTCCGTTTCTTTGCCACACTTGAATATTCCTTCTTATAACCAAGTCTCACCTCCTCTGGCTTCCTCTATGCTGATACTCCTTTTTTATTATTTCACTGGTTTTCTTCTTTATACCACATTTCTGTAAGTTAATGCTTTTGTTTTATTTTCTGTCCTCAGCCTATTTTTAGCCTCACCTGAGGATACTTTCCCGTTGATTTTTAGAGAGAGTGGAAGGAAGGGAGGGAGGGACATTGACCAGGGCCGGAGATTGAACCACCCCTGAGGTACATGCCCTTGACCAGGATTCAAACCTGAGACCATGTGGGCTGCCAGCCAACGCTCTAACCGCTGAGCAAGGGCTGTGTCCTCAGACTTTTTTTCCTCTGTGTATCTTCAGGAATCTCATTTCTCAGGTTTTGTTTCTTTGGGATGGGGGTTAAGGAAGAAATTGAGGGTTTAAAATGGGGGGTTAGCTTCTCTCAGGGCCTAAGCAATGGAGAAAGTAGAATAAGACACA
Source organism: Miniopterus natalensis (assembly GCF_054644295.1). Taxonomy (NCBI): domain Eukaryota; kingdom Metazoa; phylum Chordata; class Mammalia; order Chiroptera; family Miniopteridae; genus Miniopterus; species Miniopterus natalensis. The sequence continues at coordinate 25,430,539 of NC_142089.1, forward strand.
GGTAGCCATCTGGCTACTAATAAACTCTGTTGCCAGAATAGTCAATTTGGTTCCCACACAACGATCAGAGTTTACATTTAAAAATATAAATCAGATCACGTTATTCCCCTGGTTTTAAGCAGAAGCTTTTCCCTGCTATTGTGATACAATGCAGACATCTTTCTATGGCCTCCTCTGCAAGGCCTCTTGTGGATCTGGTTCCTGTTCTCTCTGACCTGATTTCCCACCCTTCTTGTGTTTTCCATGCTCTGTGTTCCGGCAACACTGGCCATCTCTCTGTTCCTTAAATGTACTACAACTTATTTTCCCTCTGCATGGAATTCTTTTACCCTTGATCTTTTCTTGACTGGCTCCTGTCTTCAGGTCTCAGGCCATATGTCACCTCCTCAGAGAATCCTTCCTGAAACACCCTATCTAGTATTGCCTGTACTTCCACCCTTGGCCACTGTTACATCATTGATTAATCTTCATCTACCACTTATTACTGTCAAATTATTTTGTTCGTTTATATGTTTACTTGTTTTTTTAAATCTCCCTGACCAAATTATAAATTCCTTGAGAGTAGTAACATTCTTGTTCTTGCTTACCATTGCATCCCTAGGTCTGGTGTGAAGTATATCTCCTTCATAACTTCGATCCCTATATATTATACTTAGCTTTCCCCCAGATTTATTGTGATAGAATTGACAAATAACATTGTGTAAATTTAAGGTGTACAATGTGATGATTTAATATACATATATTTGTGAAATAATTACCACAATAAGGTTAGGTAGCACATCCAGAACATTTAAGATCTAAGATCTACTCTTAACAAATTTCAAGTGTACGGTACAGTATTGTTAACTACAGAATGCTTAGCTTTATATGTGTTTTTATTTTACCTGTTAGCTACTTGGGGGAACTTTTTACATTCTTGCATCTCTAAGACTCACATGTTGTGGCTAGCAGAGTATATATGTTAAATGTGTACTGTGTCAGGTGGGACTTGAAAATGTAGCTTGTTCACTGCATAATTGGAGCTTTGCAAGCTTCTCCAGTGACTGGAAAGTCTGAGCCCCATTCTTCTTACTTTCTTTATATTCCTTTTATCTGCTTCAGAAACCAGACACAGGAAACATCTGACCATAATAAAAGATTTGCAGTGAATGCTAGGTTTCCTCATTGGGCAAAGTCATGTGCAGCAATGCTCTGTTGGACTTTGGTCTGGAATTCTGTTTGGTCACTTATATAGCATACCACATGGCTGCCTCTGGCCTGGGAGCCAGGCACAGCTGGAGCCTGGGCTGCTTGAGGTAAAAATGACATATTTGTTAGCCTGAGACAGAGAAGTCTGGGTATTCTCGCTCTGTTGCTTGCAAAACAAACTTCTCACCTTGTTGAATACTGAATTTTCCTTTTTGTTGGCAGAGTGGTTTATAACTAAAACGATCTTACATCCTTTAGAATAAACACAAATAATGATTGCCCATACTGATTCTCAAGTCTGTGGCTTTAATGCTCAAAGCAATATCAAAACTTACACAAAACACAAACATGCCACTAACTGCCTCTAGAAATTTCTACTCTCTCGTTTGCATCTTCTGCAGTTTAAAGACATGTGCTTTTGAGAGCCTCCCACTACCACTGGAAATTATATTTGTGAAAACTCTGACTTTTCTTCCAGTAAGGCTGCCATCTATCTGGTGCTTACTCCTTGCATACCCATGTCACACTTTATTTTAAGTGGCTATTAACTTGTCTATCTTACTTGGCTGGAAGGCAAAAACTGTCTCTTATTTGGCTCCACATCTCTAGTACAGGCATACCTCGGAGATATTGCAGATTTGGTTCCAGAGCACTGTAATAAAGCTGTGTCACAATAAAGTAAGTTGTAATCTTTTTGCTGGTGGAGTGTCTTGCCTTCAGTTTGTAAAAAAAACAACAGCCCTTGCCAGGTGGCTCACTCAGTTGGAGCGTCGTCCTTACTCCAAAAGGTTGTGGGTTCCATCCCCGGTAGGGGTGCGTGTGGAAGGCAGCTGATCGACCTGATCAATGTTTCTCTCTCACATAGATGTTTCTTTCTCTCAAATCAATAAACATATCCTCAAGTGAGGATGAAAAAACACCACGACACCTGTGAAACACTATAAAATAAGATATGCCTGTATCTGGCTCATAGTAGGTACTTGATAATATTTGTGGGAAGGAGGGAAGGATTTTTGAAAAGCTCAGTCTTTTTAGGAATTGATATAGCTGAGGTATATTTAAGTGGCATGAAACAAGGATACCTCAGTAACTAAGGAGAAAAGGTGGTCAGGAACCTTCCACCCTTCTGCATTGATACCAGTGAGCTAGAGGTTGAAGTCCTAGAGCTGGATCAGAGAGTTCTTTTTCTAACGTTTTTTCTACATGTTTCCTGTAGAAAGTTTTCAGAAATGCAGAGAATAAATGTCCCCTGCAATTATTTCTGGAGAAGGCCACTATTAACTTTTAGCCTTTTTTCTTTACATTTAGATGGAGAAGTTTAAGAGGTTATTTCAGGACTGCTTGTGAGTACAAAGAAAGTAAATTGCCATTGGAAAAATACTTGTCAAGTGCAATAAAAATTTGAGATGCTGTTTTTATTGTTAATCTGGGCAGTGAGCTCCTTAGAAAGCCTTTCCTAATCATCTGGTGAGGGTGATCTCTCACCTAGAAAGCTCCTTGGGCACTTTTCTAATTCCCCCTGCACTGATTTGTAGGAGTGCTTGTCTCTCCCTAGGATGGGGCCAGGCTTGAGCCTGCGAAGTGTCGAAGTGTCGCAGTAAAAGGACAGTTCCAGGTTGACTTGAATTGAATGAGAATGTATATGCGTAATGGATTTCCCCCCACTGAGTGAAGTACCACTCAGATAACATCACCTTTGAAAGAAAGCAAGGACATTTACTAGTTTATTCCTTTAATAGACATACTGATTACTTTCTTTGTGTTAGTCACTGAGCTAGGCACAAAGCCTCAGAAAGAATAGACAATCCCTGTCCTCAGGGAACTTGCAGTTTAATGAGAGAAAAAAGAAAAGTAAACGAGGATTATGTTGCCATATAATAATGCCCTCATAGCAGCTCAGTGATGGCCTAAAGAAGAGAAAGGGCAGAATTGATCAGAGGAGGCTTCAAGGAGAGGAATGATGAGTTGGGTCTTAGTGGAAAAGTGAGGGTTTTCAATGCACACAGGCAGAGAACAGTATGTCCGATGTCTGAAGATATGAGGCACATATCTCTTTGGGGAAATGGAAGCAGTTTGGCATGTCTGAAACATGGAGCATATTAGAGGTGCACATGGGGCAAGATGGTGAAGACCTTGAATGTCAGAGCTTGGACTTTTTTTATAGGCTGTGGGAAGCCTCTGCAGCGTAAGAGCAGAGACACAGGCAGGTATACTTCTTAGAGGAATCCTGCAGGTATACAGGAGGATGGAAGGGGCCGAGTTAAAGGTCGGTGTGTGGGTAGGGGCTCAGAACAGTTCCAGCAAAAGAGGATAGGCAGATGTCTAGAAATGGCAAATCTAGAGAGAGAGTAAATTAGCGGTTGCCTGCAGCTGGAGGTGGGAACAGGCATGACCATAAGTGGGCACAAGGGACCTTTTTAGGATGATGGAAATGTTCTAAAACTGCATGTGGTGATGGTTGCACAGCGCTGTGAATTTTCTAAAAATCATTGAATGGTACACTTTAAAATGAGTGAATGTTAGTTATATTATGTAAATTGTACCTCAATAAAACACACACAGAGAGAAACGGGCTTCTTTTCTGAAAGAGCAATAGCATTAAAAGGAGACGGATGTGAGAAATGGTGCTAAAGAAGTAGAATTTGTAAGAGTTAGATGTTGATTTAGCTCACACGATGGTCACCTGTTTGGTGGGTTTCAAAGCATTTGGATCTGCCCTTAACTAGCAATACAGAATATGTGCCTCTGGATTCTTATAAAAAACCATATCCTCTAGTGCTCTGCTACCCAGCTCTTCATAAACACTTGGTTATGAGGGGGAAAAAATGTGTAAAAGATTGCCTGAAGGATATGTAGTCCATTCATTTCTCTGGGATTGTTATGCAGTGGTAGTGAGGGTCAGATCTTTTACTGGTAACAGCAGGGAATAAAGCAAATATAGTGTCTGCCTTTATGAGGCTTACAGACTAGCATTGGGGCAGATGTTATTTACAGTTATGATAATGGTTGTGTCAGATTTATGTGTGCACTAAGGGAAAATGACATAAAAATTGAGATCTGAAGAATAATGCTAAGGGGGGTAGCAGTAGACAGTGGTCCTATATCTATTCAACTGGCATTCTTTTGTAGTGAGTGAACCTTTTGAATGTGATCTCTTTGGAGTCTGGAGTCTTTGAGGTTATCCTGGGTCTTAAATGATCTTGGTGTCCCTTATAATTGCTTTTATTGAAGTGTACACTGGCTTTATGCCGTCATTTGTATTGGTTCATGTTATAAGAAACAATCATACAAGATTCACAATTATTATTATAGGAATGTTGTAGAAGATACAGTCTTTGGCATCATGCTTCATCCCCGTTTATTAAAACCCAGAAGAAACTGATCACTGCAGAGTATTTGCTTTTATGTTTTGGTCTTTTAGTTGCTCTGAAGCACTCTATTGCGTCTTGCTCCAGTTCTCCACAAGGGACATTCTTTCAGCCTAGAGTGCCCCATTCCATTCTTGTTAGGTTTAACCCTGACTTCTCTTTCAGCTGTTAGTTCAAGTGTCACTTCTTTAGGGAGGCCTTTCCTAACCACCACCCACTCCCCCTCTAAACTAGGTCTGGTTCCTAATAGAAACTTTGGTAACTTTTTTTCTCTTGTAGACTGATGGCAGGTAGACTCATGAGTGTAGAGACCATGCTTTTTTTGTTTGCTTCTGTATCTCAAAGTATAGTATTTTTCTTGCACATAGTAGATGCCCAATAAAAATTTACTGAACAGTGGAATGAATGAATGAATGAATGTGGCCACTGACTCTCGTAACTGTTCGTTTTCTCCTTTGGCTGTTTGGGAGCTCAGGCCTCCTCGATTCTAGCTATAGTGTTTGTATAGGTCCTCATGGCATGCATTTTGTGCACTAACATTTCCCAATTACACAGTATTTTTCCTTTCTTTGACTTCATCATTTTTTTTATTCTAGTGTGTACTGTAAATTCCTGCAGGCCATGTTAAGCCTTCTGGAGGGAGAAATAATAAATAATTGGGTATATGGGTAAGAAAAGAAAGGGAGAAGTCAAAGGGAAATGTTACTGTCTTTAACTAGATGTAGGAGGGAAGTTTTCTTTTGCTTTGTTTTAATTTAATTTTCACTATGAGAAGGAAAAAGAAATAAACATGTCCCATAATCTGGCAGGAAATGCCTCTGAAGAACTCGGGGCCTGTCTCTGCCCTGAGATGTTCCTCCCTGTGGCAGGAGGCTCAGGGATGGGCGTGGCAGGGCCTCCTGGCCCAGTGGATGGGTGGGCATGGGCCTGTGGAGGCTGTCTGTGCAGCTGAATTCCATTGTGGTTGACTGTCCCTAGGGGAGGGTTTGGGCAGAGCCAATGGGAGCTTGCTTTTTTTTTACTATGAAAAGGAGAAAGAAATGAACTTGTCCTCTTGTGTTGCAGATTCAGTGGTTCTATCCTTTGACTCCGTTGGACAAACTCTAGGCTCAGGTACCAGTTCCTTCCCCCGTCATCCTGTCAGCAGTCAACATTGGCCACATTTGAAATGGAACCTAATGAGGTGGGGGTGTCTGGGGGTGGCAGTGGAATATCTCAGAATTGTGGGAAAGCCTCGAGGAGCATTTCTAAGGACACATGGTCTAGGAAGCAGAGTGGGATATAATACCCAGAAGACTTTGCCGTGGCTTTAAAAGTGTGCACTGAAGAGTTTGCAGGAGATGTACCTTCCTCATTCTACATGGTTCAGGTTTACATAAAAGTATGTTTTCTGTCACAGAGAGTGGTTCAGAGGGCACTGAGAGACGCCAAGCTCTGGGTACCCTGGAGTAGATAACCATCAGGGCCCCCAGCAGAATGCCAGGCTGGTGAGAGCATCACAGCTTCCTGAGGAGACACACCTCGTTGCACACTTCCACTCACACCCTCCAGGAGGTGCACTCTTTCATATGCTTTTCTTTACTTGCACTCGTGCCAAAACTCATGCAGGTGGCACACTCCCGCTCTTCCCTTTATCTGCAGTACAGGACACACAGATTGGTACCCCTGCCCCTTTTACACAAAATCACCCAGGCTGATTTGGGCTTGGCTTTCACACAGCTGTGCTGTTGGCAGTGAGCGGAAAGACAGGTTACGTTGGTTCTTCAGCTTGCTGCCGTTGTGTCCCTGTGGGAGCCCCAGAATGACATTACTTTGTGAGAAGAGTATCTCTGTGCATCAAGCCTTTGTTTTTAGTTGGAGGTGATGGTGGGTGCTGCTTGCGAATAACAGGGAGACTTTGCTGGCCAGTGGGGGCAGTTAGTCCCAGATGCAGTAGACAGATATTTCACAGCACAGCTGCAAGGTTCAGGCAGTTGTGGCAGTGTGGATAGGAGAACAGTGTTCAGAGAATATGGTCACAGCTGCCACTGTTTACCGAGTACCTGCTGGAGCCCACAGTGTGCTAAGTGCTTTACACACATCTCACAAGATAGTGTATTTTTACTTATAGATAAATAAGCTGATGCTCAAAGAGATGACGTAATCTGTCCAGCACACTCACTGATCTCTGTCCAGCTCTGGGGCCTGTTCTCTCCCCTTTGCCGTCCTGCTGTCTCACACCTGGTATGCTTGCGGTGTCCCCACCACAGTGCTGGGACGGGAGGTTGCTCTAAGACTGGGCAGGTAGAGTTTTTATTCACATAGGAAAAATTAATCAATTTTATTACATTAAAGTTAAGAACTTTTGTTCATTGAAAGACACTATTAAGAGTGAGGAGGCAGTCTAGAGTGAAAAAAAGGTATTTACAACACACATAACCAACCAAGGGCTTATTTCCAAAATAAAGAGCCACAAAGATCAATGGGAATAAAGAAACAACCCAGTATAGAAACAAGCAAAAGACCAAATAGGCACTTCACAAAAGAGGAACTCCAAAGGGCCAGTAAACCTATGAAAAGGTGTTTAACTCAATTGATATGTAGGGGAATACAAATTAGAATTTATTGTGAGATACCGCAACACAGCCACCAACACGGCAAAACTTAAAAAGCTTGATGTGCCAGTGCTGGTGAGGACATGGTACAGAGGAAGCTGAGTGTCTACTGGTCAGAGGATAAATTGGTTGCAACCACTTTGGAAAAGATTAACTAGCCCTGACCAATGCTGCTCAGTGGTTGGAGCATTGGCCCTCCCACCAAAGGGTCATGGGTTCGATTCCTGGTCAAGGGCACGTTCCTGGGTTACAGGTTTGATCCTGGGCTCTGGTTGGGGTGTGTGCAGAAGGCAACCAATTGATGTTTCTCTCTCTCTTCCTCTCCCCCCCCAAAAAAAATCAATGGAAAATATATCCTCGGGTGAGGATTAACAACAACCCTAAAAGACTAGCTAGCCCTAGCTGGTTTGGCTCAGTGGTTAGAGCGTTGGCCCGCAGACTAAAGGGTCCCTGATTGGATTCTGGTCAAGGGCACATACCTCGGTTGCAGGCTCAATCCTGGCCCTGGTCGGGGTTCATGCAGGAGGCAACCAATCGATGCATGTTTCTCACGTCTCACGTCTCTTTCTCTCTCTTCTGTCTGTCTGCCTCTCTCTCTCTCATTGATGTCTCTCTCCCTTCTGCTCTCTCTAAAAGGCAGTGGAAAAAAATATCCTCTGGTGAGGATTTTTTTAAAAACCAACTAGCTAAATTTGAATATACTCCATGACCTGGTAGTTCCTCCCATAAGTATGTTTATGTTCTCTGCATAAATGGATGCTTACACCCACACCAGGGTATATGGACAGGGTACATGCATAAGAATCTATCTCTGTCATTGAATGTAGCTAAAAGCCTGGACGTAAAGCATTTAGCAGCTATTTGAGAACTCTGAAATATAAATAGTAGCAGATAGACTGGGGTCAAAGACTAGAATTAAAAGCACTGCCATACTGGCAGTGGATTTCTCATTTTTCTTCTGGTATCCCGTGTCATGGACATGAGACAGCCCAACACCCAGCAGTGGACACCAGGGCACAGAGAGAATTCCAGAAGACCTCTAGTTATGGCTAGGGAGCAGGAAAAGGGCTCTAAGGTTCAAACAGAGAGGGAAATCCCAAGGGTTATTTTTATCTCTCTTTTCTCATGCCCTAGTTCCCAGGCAGACCCGTGGTGGTGGTGGTGGTGGTAGTGCCAGTGGCAGCAGTGGGGCCTTCAAGAACCTAAAACTGAGGAAGGAAAACCTTCCTCTCTGATTAAAGGAGCTGTAATCCCAAGAGGATGGCTTGAAATCCAGTTGATTTTTTCTCTCTGCATTCTTGCTGCTTGGCCCCAGATTTGAGTACAGATCAGGAAAAAGGTGGCAGAATATGGTAATGAAAACCTCAGTTTTCTGGCCAGAGGACTGAGAAGAGGAAGCCCAATGAACTGTAAAGTGCAGGAGGAAACAGAGGAAGGATCTCAGGAAAGTGACTCCATGAAGCTGTTTATGAACTTTCAGGCTAACCCCTGAGCTGTACATGTGTGCATCTGGTTCTAACCAACATAACAAAGACTCTGAGAATTGAACAGAGGAATAGACCACAGCCTGAGTCCCAGACTGGACACTGTGGTGCACACAGAAGACACACCTGAATAGGTTTTGAAAATGCAGCTGGCATTGAAACCACAACCCACAGAGGGCTGGTCAAAACTTGCTACCTAAATCCAACCTGGTTGATTATCTGGTAAAACAAAAATATCAACATTCTCCACTGGATTTAAATAATGCCTAAGGTTTTATAACATAATATTAAAAATACCAAAAATTAATCATTAATTCTTGAACAAGGTGGCAGTGTAGGTAACCGCTGTAGCTGCCACATCCCACAACCACATCAAAATTACAACAAAAATACAGAACAGCCATCTCTCAGAACCTCCTGAAATCTAGCTGAACAGAAGCCCTCCAAGGAAGGAACTGAAGGAGCAACAGACTGGTAGGAGGGGCGGAGACCTGGCCGTGGGCCCACACCCAGTGCCGAGGTTTAAATCTGGGAGGGATATGTTGGCGGTGGTGGTTTCCCAGAGGAGTAAGGGGTCCCAGCCCCACATCAGGCCCCCCAGCCCAGGGCTCCAGGGCCAGGAAGAGAAATTCCCACAACTTGAGGCTGTGAAAACCAGTGGGAGCTGTAGCTGAGGGATGCAAAAGCTGTGGGAGTCCTAGGCAGCTCCTCTTAAAGGGCCAGTGCACAGACTCAGACACACTCCCTCTGAGCTCCAACACTGGGCAGCAGCGCGAAAAGAGCCTAGGACATTTGGGGAGGAACTAACTTGCCTGAAATTGGGGCGAGAGGTAGAGGGGCAGCTTTCGCCCAGACAGAAGAGCTGGCAGAGGCCATTGCTCCTTTGGCAGGCCCTCCCCCCACACAACTGGCAGGCAGGAGCCATATTTGAATCTCCAGCACTTTACTCACACCTTTGACTCCAGAGACCAGACCCCTCCCTACTTGCAAGCTCATCCAAGCCATTTCCAGTGGCTTTCCTATGCAAGTGGCCTCTCAAGCCTCATGCTTAGGACTGTCTTAAAATCTCTCAAACAAGCAGCAGCGTGCCCCATATGGCTTGATAAGTGGCCCCAGGCCTGGCACTAGTGGCAGCTTGCATTGGTTCATAGCGTGGCCTCTCCTGGACACCTCAAGGCCAGCACAAGTGGCATCCAGCTACAGTTTGCTGTGTAGCTCATGCTGGGTGGCCCTGGGCAAGGCACTGGCAGAGGCTGACTTTGCACCTCCCGGGAGGCCACAGAGGCAGTGCACCTGGTGGTCAGACTTGACCACGCTGGATTACAACCCCACCACATCCACAAGTGACACACTCAAGGGGCGCTCTTGGTGAACACCAAAACTCCACTGAAGTAAATCCTGCTCCATAGGGGTGTCTCCAGCACAGCAGCTCTCTGACTATAGTTGCAGCTGGTCCTCACAGCTGATTGGTCTGGGGGTCAATTCCTCCCAGTTACGCCAACAGCAACCAAGGCTCAATTGCAACAGGACAGTGCACACAGCCCACACAGGAGCACCTAGAAGGCCCAGCTCGGGTGACTGGGGAGGCTGAGTCACTGGACCCTACAGCACACCTACTACACAAAGCCACTCTACAAGTTCCAGGAGACGTAGCAGCTCTACCTAATACATAGAAACAAACACCTGGAAACAGCCAAAATGTGGAGGCAAAGAAACATGTCACAAAGGAAAGAACAGAAGAGATCTCCAGAAAAGGAACTAAATGAAATAAAACCAAGCAAGCTACTAGATACAGAGTTCAGAATTATGGTTATAAGGATGCTCAAGGGTATTAGTAAGACTAATACAAAAACAAGTGAGACCATCGATGACATAATAAAGTACCAATCAGAAATGAAGGCTACCTGAACTGAAATGAAGGATAATTTACAGAGAATCAACAGTAGTAGAGGACGCTGAGAATCATATCAGCAATTTGGAATATGAGGAAACAAAAAACACCCAACCAGAAAAGCAAAAAGAAAAAAGAATCCAGAAATATGAAGATAGAATAAGGAGTCTGTGGGACAACTTCAAGTGGCCCAACATTTGCATTATGGGGATGCCAGAAGGAGAAGAAAGAGAACAAGAAATTGAAAACCTATTTGCAAAAAATATGACAGAAAACTTCCCTTACCTGGGGAAAGAAATAGACTTACAATCCAGGAAGCATAGAGAGTCCCAAACAAGAGGAAGCTAAAGAGGCCTACAGCAAGATACATCATAATTAAAATGCCAAAGGTTAAAGACAAAGGGAGAATCTTAAAAGCAGCAAGAGAAAAACAGTTACCTACAAGGGAGCACCCATACAACTGTCAGCTGATTTTTCAACAGAAACCTTGTAGGCCAGAAGGAAGTGACAAAAAATATTCAAAGTGATGAAAAACAGGAACCTACAACCAAGATTACTCTACCCAGCAAAGCTATCATTTCGAATTGAAGGTCAGATAAAGAGCTTCTCAGACAAGGAAAAGCTAAAGGAGTTCATCACCACCACACCAGTACTACATGAAATGTTGAAGGGTCTTCTTTAAGAAGAAGCTAATGAACAAAAGAATCTGACGAACTAAATAGATCCAGAGACATTGACACATGCAACAGACAATCATATTTCAGAGGGAAGAAGGACAGGCGGTGGGAAGAGAATAACCAAAGAAGTTATATGCATATATGCATAACCCATGGGCACAGTCAATAACAGGGTGAAGGCCTGGGGAGGGGGTGGGAGTGAGGTGGAGGGGATCAATTGGAGGGGGGAAAATGGGACACCTGTAATACTTTCAACAATAAAGATAAATTTAAAAATAAATAATCATCATCATTTGAAGAACCAGGAAAATCTCGACTTGCATGGGAGAGGCAGTAGAGATGCCAGTGCTAAAATGACACAGATGTTGGAATAATCTGATAAAGACTTTAAAGTGGCTATTATAAAAATGCTCCCAAAAGGAAGGGCAAGCACTGTTGAGATGATTGGAAAGATAGAAAGTGTTAGCCAAAAAATTAAAAATTAAAAAAAAATAAAGAAGAACCAAATGGAGATGTAAGAAAAAATACAATAACCTAAATTTAAAAAACTCAACTGAATGAGCTCAATAACAAAAGGGAGATGACTGAGGAAAGCATCAGTGAACTTGAAAATAAGACAATAGAAACTTAACCAATCTGAACAATAAAAAGCAAAAAGATTTAGAAAGTTAAACAGAGCCTCAGTGACCTGTGGGACAATACCAGAAGGTTTACCATCTGTGTCATTGGACTCCCAGAAGAGAAAGCGCAGTACAGAAGAAATATTTGATGAAATAATCGCTAAAACTTCCCAAATTTGGTGCCCAAATGGGGTTTATCCTGGGAATAGGAGGTTCAACATTAAAAAAATCAGTCCATGTAATCTACCATATTAACTGTCAAAAGAAAACTAATGGCCATGTCAATTGGTGAAGAAAAAGCATCTGACAAAATTAAGCATCAACTCATGAATTTAAAAAAACACACACACAAAACTCTCAGCAAGCTTAGGAGGGAACTCTTCAACCTGATATAGAGCATCTACCAAAAGCCTACAGCAAACATTATACTTAATGATAAAAGACTGCCCTCCCCCTAAGATCAGGAGCCACTGCTGAAAGTCCTTGCCAGTGTAATAAGGCAAGAAAAATAAGAATACAGATTGGAAACAAAGAAATTAACCCTCCTCATAGATGACATGATAGAAAATCCCAAGGAATCTACCCCAAAAAAACTTCCTAGAACTAATAACTGAGTTTAGCAAGATGATAGGATACAAGACCAAAACACAAAAAATTAATTGTATTTGTCTATACTAGCAATGAACAATTGAAAATCAAAAATAAAAATTATACAGTATTTTCCCCAAACCAAAATACTTATGTATAAATCTAATGAAACGTGTAGGATCTGTATATTGATACTTGTTCTGCTTCCATTTTTTCTTCCCTGTTTACCCACCTGTTGAAGCCACCACCTAGGAATGTCCTTGATTGTTCCTCTTCCTCACTCTTTCCCATTTTTTAAAATCTCCACAGTGGGTCTTGTCTAGCCACTTCTTTCTAGCACCACTGTCCAAGTCACCGTCATCTCTCCCTTAGACAAGTAAACATCTAACTGGTCTCTCTCTGCTCATTTGTTGCCTCCCAGCAGTTCAGAGTGATCTTTGCAGCCAGAGTGATCTTTTAAAAATGTAAATCAGATCATACCTTGTTCACACTGAAATCTCTCCAGTTACTTCATGGTGCACTTAAAGTAAATCCAAATTATGTGACATACAGGGCCCTACTTGCTGGCTCCTACTCCAGTTTCTCTCTACTTATCTCATCACTTTAGTCTGCTTGCCCCCCACTGACCTCAAGCCACATCAGCACTCGTGCTATTCCATGAATATGCCAGATCTCTTCCTCCTCAGGGCCTTTGTACTCACTGTTTCCTCTACCTAGAATGTTCATACATTCTCCTTTGCCTGACTGTCTCAGGTTTCTGTTCAAATATCACTTCTGCAGGAAGGCCTCCCCAGACCCCTTTATCTAATGTTGTCTACTCTCTTGATGCCCAGTCCTTCTCTAAGAAGGTATGTCTTTATTCCTTCTTAACATTCATCCTTCCTTCAAATTATCTGTTCATTTACTTGTATGATCTCAGTCTTCCCTCCTAGAATGTAGGCTTCATTTGGCCAGGGACCTTGCCTATGTTGTTCATCACTGTGTCTCTGGTACTTAGAACAGTACTTGGTACATAATAGATACTCAGTAAATATTTGTTGAATGAAGAGTAGAAAAATAGAAGCAATAATGTCCATCACTTAATGGACAAATAAGAATTACATAAATAATAGCACAGCCATGTAGAAGAATACTGCGATGCCATTGAAAATGATGATGCAGTTTTATTTTTATTGACCCAGAAGATGTTGAGGATATCGTTGAGTGAACTGAACAGAAACAAACCATGTGTATTGAGGCCACATGTAAGTAAAATTATATATGCATCTTCACACATGTATGTGTGGAAAGATTTCTGGGAAGATGTTCACCAAAATGTTTGTAGCAATTAAGTTTAGATGAGAGTTTCAAATGGTTCTCACTTTATTCTTTGTAAATTTTTTACATTTTGATTTTTACAATAAGCATGTGTTATTCCTACAACTGGGAAAAATTAAATTATTTTTGATTGGAGAGAGGGACACTGTCCTGTTTTGTGTAATAATTGCTTGGTGGTCATTTGTCCTTGTAGACCTCCCCGCCGTGAAGTTTAAGGTACAGACTGCAGAATGAGCCTTTTTCTCCCCTGTTTCCTGTTCCAGCTGTTTGTTTTATCCTCACCCGACGGTATGTTTATTGGTTTTTTAAATTTATTTTTATTTTTATATTTTTATTGATGTCAGAGAGGAAGGGAGAGGGAGAGAGAGACAAACACCGATGTGAGAGGAGCATTGATCGGCTGCCTCCTGCACCCCGTTGGGGGCCCAGCCCACAAGCCAGGCATGTGCCCTGACCGGGAATCTGTCCAGCAAGCGCGATGCATGGTCAGCGCCTAGCCACCGAGCAACACCAGCCTGGCTGCTTATTGTTTTTTTTTAGAGAGTGGAGTGGGGGAGAGAGGGAGAAGAAAACATAGATGTGAGAGAGAAACATCAGTTGGGTGCCTCTCATACGAGCCGCACCTGGGGACCGAACCTGCAACCTAGTTATGTACCCTTACTGAGAATTGAACTCGCCACCTTTCTGTGTACGGATGATGCTCCAACCAGCTGAGCCACACTGACCGGCCAGGGCCCAGCTGTTCTTTTGACATGCTCTTCCTCATAATCCTCCTGCAAGATGCCCTGGCATGGTCTGGACACACTTGATGTTATGAACTGAATTGAATTTACTGCATGCCCAGCTCTAGACATCTGCTATTTTCCCAGAATAGAGGGGAAATTGATGCATGACAGCTTTTCCTTCACTGGTATGGGCCTCTACCTCCCACTGGAGGTTTCATTCCATTGACCCCCAGCGGTGGCCCACTGCAGAAGTGCTATACTGTGCCTGGACAGAGGGCTCCTAGTTCCATGGGACCCTGTCTTACCAGGAACTTCTTGCTAGGTCTCTCTCCTCCCCCATGCCAGCATCCATCCATTTGAGACTGGATTTCATTTTGTGATCCTCCAAGTTATTTTACTGGGTCAGTTAATTTAGTCTAGGTCAGTGAATTTTTCTGTGTTTATTTTATAAAACTGCTTTTCCTATTTTAGTTTGTCTTTGATTAATTGATCCTATGTTATGATTTATTTTCCTGACTTGAGATGATGTGGGAAATGTTTGCACTTTAGCCAGTCCCTCTCAGGGCTCTGTGGACTCCCACAGTTTATGTGTGGGCATGGCTAGGGTCTTTTGACACCACCCTGGGGTGGGGGGTGGTTGATAAATAGTAGGTAATTCTCTCATGGCAGCTGCTCTCCTAATATGACGGTCTCCTTTTTCGTTTCCGAGAGTCAGTGAGACGTAACATAAAGAGGCTTCAGAGTTAGGCCTGGGCTGGATCAGCAACATCCCAGCTAGTCTGCTTTTTGGTTGGGGATATAAAGCATGTTGTTTCCCCTTTCTGAGTCTGTTTCCTCATCTGTAAAATGGAGATAATACTTACTTCATACGGTTGTAAGGATTAAATTGAGAGTATAGGTAGAGTTACTGAGAGCAGCATGAATACACAGTAGATGCTCAATAAGTAATAGTTCCCTTAAGTTTTTTCCTTCGTCTGGCATGTATGACAGTTCATTTGTAACTGTCACCAACTTTCTCCTCCACCCAGACCATGACGTGTATTACTTACGTTTAATATAACCCATGACTTTTATTGGAGACTCTGCAGTGCCATGTCTTCAGAAACGAGCGACCTCTTTTGGTTAAGATAGGTCCTCGTTTCCTTTACCCTTATGCCCTTTGCACTTAGCCATTCATCATAGCTCGGAGATTGGAGCTAGAGACCCCTTTTAAGATCTGGCAGCAGAGCTGCTTCTCCTGTGTGGCTGGAGTTGTCCTGCCTAATGGCCTGTCCTGCCTTACTGGCTCCTGTGTATTCCAGTATGAAGCACTGCAATTTTCTGATAGAGTGAAGTCCATATATTTTTATCCCACAAACTAAACTTTATAGACCTCAGTAATGTTCCTCAACTGGTCTTCGTGGAAAATACTCATTGTTGTCAGCAGCAGTAGTTATTTAATAAGTGCTTTGTGCAAAAGCACAGTGATGGTTGATGGGAATTTGTGGTGGTTCTTTAGGATGAAAAAAGAAAGTGGGTCACAGGCGACCAAAAATGCCAGTGGCACCTTTGGCTCACGATGTACACCTGTGGTCCTTGAAATTCCATTTGGGGCCGGCTGGGCGTGGCTCAGCGGTTGAGCGTCGACCTAGGATCCAGGTGATCAGGGTTCGATCCCCTGTCAGGGCACATGCCCAGGTTGTGGGCTCGATCAATGACTCTCTCATCATTGATGTTTCTAACTCTCTCTCCCCCCTCCTTTCCTCTCTCTGAAATCAATAAAGACATTTAAAAAAAAAAAAAAAAAAGAAATTCCATTTGGGGCTCAGTGGCATGAAGGTGAGCCCAGAGTAGGACAATGGGCCCCAGGGAACTTTCAGGGAAGTCTCCTTTCACCCTAGAATAGGATCTCATTGTGTAGGGTGCTCCCCGCTGTTTACACATGAGAGCATAGGTAGAAAGTGGTAATGTTTGTACACCACGCTGAGATAAGCAGGAGGGGACTTAGGGTTATCTAAACAAGGCATTGTGAAAACATAATTCTCTTTACATTGTAGAATTATGATGAGCAAAATGTTTTACAGAATATATTAAATGTTGACTAAAAAGGAGCTTATTTCAGTGTTCATAAATTTTTATGTCATGTTTTATGCCTCACCGGTGGTCAGTTTTCATAAATGTCCCATGTGTGCTTGAAAAGAATGTCCATTCTTTACTTGTTGGATATAAGGTGCTCTGTATATCAGTTGGTTCAAATTTATTTATTGTTCTGTTCAAATCATTTGAATTCTCGCTGACTTAGTGAGTCTGAGTTTTCAGTGGTGTATGCGTTTCCACTGTGATGACAGTAGACCCATTGTATATTTCTTGTAATTCTGTTCATTTTGCCTTATATACCAAGAATTTTCATTATTAGGTGCATACACACTTTAGTGCATGGCCTCCTTTTGTTTATGTCCAGTTTCTGAACCTTCTAGGAGTTTATATGAGTTAGAACACAAATTTATCCCTTGAAATAGCAATGGAAGAGTTAATGATTAATATCAAAGACTTTCAGCGTCTGAAAAAGCATTTTAGGCATTCACAGGTCTGACTTGGTGCAAGTGCAGAAGGAGAAGAGCAGAGATTTGCACTATTGATGCCACTTCCCATCTGGAGCCAGGCAAAGGACACACAGGGGTCCTCTGTGAGGGGTTTTTATAATGCTGGACTTTCCAGCCTGGTTGAGGCAGGAAGCCTAAACCAGCATACTAAACACCTCTCCTCCGCTGCACAGTTGCAGGCTTGCTGCTCTGACACCTGGGAAGAGAGTACCCTCAGGTGCAGGGAGAGCTGTATGTGCACATCAGTGTATATTGTGCCTGGCTGACTTGGGAGTCCCAGAGTCTTCTGTTCATATTACAGATTTGGGATCCATGGACTGCCAGGGAGACCTGGGCTTCATTGAAAGTTTCCCAGTGGACTAATTGTCCCTGAGAGTTGGTACACTCAAAATAGCATTTCCATTGTATACGCTGAATTCACATGCAACTTCAAGAACACGTTTGTATACAGTGAGATGTTGTGGGATCTGCAGCCTTACCCAAACCCAACAGTAAGAAGCTCTGCACTCGCACAGTAGTATGCCTGGGACTTCCTGGTTGCTTTCTGTTCTAGTTTATGTTTCCTAAAGATTATACTTAAGCTTTCCTGCTAGTCAGGGACACTGTGAGGAACTGTACAGGTTAGACCATCAGTAACAGTTTATGACCATGTGGCATATTCAGTAACAGCTTATGAATATGAGAGTAGAGAGCTTGTCAGGTAAGATCCTTGGCTGAGTTGGAGATGGGGCAGTCACTGGTTACTGAGAGCCTCAGGAAGCCTCGGTGGAGAAGGTTAAATATTAGGCTTTTATAAATGACAGGAGGGAATTACCTTGGAAAATTTGGAGTCGTCCAAAGGGAACCCCATAGTAAAAGCCAGAAACTGAAATGAGGAAAGTATGCCTAGGAAGAGCAGCTCAGGCTCTCCATAGGAGGTGGCGGTGGTGTAGCTCAGCTGGGCAGGGTGGGAGCCAAGGTGTTCAGAGCCAAGGAAGCGCCAGTGCACAGGGTGCCAGGCTGGTGAGGAGGAGAGGCAGCTCCCACCGCTGCCGTTGCCCCCAGCGCTGACATTGCCCTCACAGCGAGGGAGGAGAGCGACAAAGGACCCAGGACCTAAGGCTACCTATTAGGCTCCCTTGGTCATTTGGTTACTCCATTTATTCTTCCATTTATTCATTACGTTTATGGTATACCAAGTCTGTACCGTACCCTAATTAGGTGCCAGAGATACAGAGAACATATATAGTTAGGATTGTTTAACTGTAAGCAACAGAAATTGACCCTGGCTAATGCAAAAGAAAAAGAAATTTACTGGAAGGACATGAGTACCCATAGAATCAAATTAAAAGCCAGACAGCTGGTACTCAGAAAGGACATGAAGGGCAGTGCCAGGAATCTAGATGGCAACAAACGGTCCATCTCTTTAGCACACTGTTTTTCTCCTTGGTGTCACTCAGCTCAAAAAAGAGTCCAACCAACCTAGCATTTGCCAAGTATCTATGCTTTAGATAAGGAAAACCCATGGACAATCTCACCACTTGCCAGCAATGATAGAAGAGTAGATCCTGGAAAGAGATTTAAGGGGTTTGCTTCTAAAAAGAAAAAGAAACAACAGATGTGCACTACAGACTCATGAGCAACTAATGGCAGAAATGCATTAAGTTTTGTATGTTTGGTGATGAGCCTAGATAAAGGGCATTTGGGCTAGTAGTTTAGATCAGAGAAGGTGGTGTTCATTCACCATTCTTTTAACCCGGCAAGCACAGTGTTGGTGATGATGCCTTAGTAGAACTTCCAGTCCCGTGGAGGAGAGACATGAGTCAAAGAGTCTGATAAGTGTGTAATTCCAAATTATACACTTCGGTGATCCATGAATCTGACCCATGAATCTGTGTGAGGAAATGACTGGAAACCAGGGAAAGAACACCGGGAAGGAACAGGCAGAGTAATCCCCACAACAACATTCCATTCACTTTCAGTTATCCTGAAGCCCTCTGCACCCTGGCCCTTCCCATGCTTTGGCTATGTGAACCAATTACCCTATTTGCCTAAGTTAGTGCAGCCACTATATTGAATGTGGAAACATTGGGAGATAAGCACAGACACCTTCACTTTGTCTTCCTCTGTCCCCTTAAACTATTTTCAGTGTGGGAAGTCCAGAGAATTTTTTAGTTTACTTTTTTAATTTAAACCTTTTTTGTTTTTCTTAATTGGTTTTTATAAGTTCCCGACATTATTGAGCAAATCCACTCATCCGTTTATCTGAGTTAGAGCAAAACCAGAATTATTTTGAAGAAAGGTGTTCACTTGCCCAAACCTGTTCTCTTGGGAGGCAAGCCTTCTGTTGAGTTATGTGTCCTAGTCAGTATCTTCAATTTTAAGAAGAGGAATTAGCCTCTCACTGCAGCTTAGCTGCTTATGAAAGCACTCGAGGCTGGCCTTAATCGGCCTGCAGAATGACTCTGGTGAGGTGCTTCCCTGTCTTGGCCATTCATTGCTTACTGAAGGCTGAGTTTCTCGAAAGCTTGCTGCCTAGCCCTTTCCATTTAGTTGCTTGGCCTTAGTGTTCTGGTTTATCCTCAGGTTAAGCCAGGCAAGCTGAGAACTGCATTCATAAACCACCTTATTTTGGTGATGCCATTCCACACGCACACACTGCAAACATTGAACAAAGTTAGAGGAAACAATCCTATGACACTTCCTGTCATTTTTCTTCGACAAATATTTTTGGGGACGCAGAAAATTTCCCTCAAGTCTTAGTATCAGGAATAGCTGTGGTTCTCCTGGTTTATTTACATCAGTGCTTTGCGTTTAGTTTTAGCTGTGAGAAATCTTGGGGATAGATCTTCAATGCTCCTCCAGCAAGCATGGAGGACCTTAGGACATCCACTTTTGGTGCTTTTGTCCTGACTGCATTTTATTATTTTTCCTATGCTCATTTACTTTTTGGCCCCCATATTTCTTGTTTTTAAAAGAAGAAAACTTCATAGTTTTTTTAAAAAACTGCTTCAACTTCATTTTAGAATGAGGCAAGATATAAAGAACTTAAATAAAATAATGATTTATCATTTGTTGTAAACATCAATTTGTTTTTAGATTTCAATTTAAGTTTCCTATTCCTATGTAATCAGATCTATCAATTTTTTTTTTTTATTGATTTTTAAAAATTGACTTTTAAAGAGAGAGGAAGGGAGAGGAAAAGAGAGAAACATGGATTGGCTGCCTCCTGCACACCCCCTACCGGGGATCGATCCCGTAGTCCTGGCATATGTCCCTACTGGAAATCGAACCGGCAACCTAACCTTTTGGTGCATGGGACAACACCCAACCAACTGAGCCACACTGGCCAGGGCTGTCAATTCTTTGTGATTGTCATGAAGGGGATCACTGCCATGGATTTGGGGACCCCTTGGCTGCCATATCTTCCCCCCATAGTTAACGTGGTTGATTGAGCAAAAATTGTGTTTAGAGCTTAGGGGAAGCAAAGATTACTCTGACCCACTTACCTTTTCAGGGGTCCGGTTTTGTGGTTTACTAAATTTTAGTTTCAAGCACCACATTTAAACAGGAAGACAACTATAAACCATCCAGGGATTGGTTGGCCTAGATGTCCTGGTGTAAATACCTGGCTTGAACCTGGTCCTTCACAAAACGGGTTCAGTAAGAGTTTTGTAACTTAAATTGAGTTGTGGCTTATGTATTTGGGTCTGTTCTTTGAAGCAGTTGTCTGTCTCCATGGTCGAGGTCTGGGGAACGCAATCTTCTAGTGTCAGCAGGGCTTCCCTTCAGTGACATTTTCTGCCCTTTTTTTTTTTTTCCAGAGTATGATCGGTTGGGCTTCCTCCTGAAGCTGGACTCTAAACTGTGAGTAGAATGAGAAAATGCCTTGCTCTGTGGCAGAGAGGTCTGTGAGAGCTGGCTTCCGACTTTGAAGGGTCAGCTCTCATCACCCCTGTGTGTGTTGGGGGGTTCCCAGGGGCTTCTGTCCTCATTCTGTCAGCAGAATCTTGGAGTATGTTACAGTCTGCAGGGGGTTGCAGAGGATGGGATAGTGGGTGCATTTATAAGGCCTTAGATTTGGCTGGCACAGGCAGCTCATTAGAGAAGGAGCCAGTGCAAGGAGATTGAGGGCAAGGAGGCCCCTGGATGGAAAGGTTTCTGCTCCAGAGTGGAGGGTGGTTGAGTTGCAGCAGGAGGCAGTGGCCTCTCAAAGGCACTCTGCAGCCTGGCCTGCAAAGCCTTCCATGGTCAGGCCCCTGTCTTCCTCCTGTCCTTCTCCCACAGGTACACCCTCCGTTTTCCAATACCTTTGCATGTGTTTGTTATCTGTGCTTGAAATTTCCTTTTCTTCCTGTCCACTAGGAAAACTCAAAGACTGCCTCCTTTTTACAGAAAATTATCTCTGCTTCCTGTGAATTTTCTACCTCTGTCACCAATTATCTCATTATACTATAATTAATTTTGTAATGGTTATTAATTTATTGAGAGCACAGGCTCAGAGCCATGCAAAGCTTTGTTCAAATCCCAGATTGTCATTTATTCTCTCATTGTGATTTGGGACAAGGTACTTAACTACTCTGAGCCTCAGTTTCTTCTGTCATATGAGAATAACAATATACCTATATCACAGTGTTGTTGTAGGATTTAATTGAAACAATTAATTCATAGTGACTTTCAAGTAAATGGTATCTAATCCTTCCCAAATCCTTCCCTGTTCTTGCCTTCTTGGTCTCCCTGGCACCTACACAATGCTGGCATCTATTTGTTACATGCTCAGTAATCACTGAGCCCTGGCTGCAAGGATGGGTGGATGGCTAGATCAGGAAGCCTCGAGGTCAGGCTCTGCCCACTCTGTGTGTTCATGCCCCGCACAGGACCCCTCCCGTGGTTAATGTGCGATACATGGTTGCAAAACTACCTGTGGCTTTTCTCTGTTGTTGGTCATCTGAGTAGACCTCTGGCCCATGTCCTGTACACGAAAGATCAGACTGTGTCTCCTTTTCCTTTCTTGCATGAGGCCTTGGCCACAGCTGCTTCTGATGTTGATGGCTGCACCTGTGTATAAGACATCGAATCTGGGGCTCTTTGGGTTTCCCACTGAATTATCTGGCATCTCACCCCTTTTCCTGGTATCTGGCTTCTTGGCTCTGGTGCCTCATACTGTGAGTTTAGGAGTTGTAATATCCCAGCTTTTATGCATCATGGAGGCAGCCATCAGGGAAGAATGGTCTGCTCTTCATACCAAGCTAGTAGAGAAATGTAAGCTACATGTTAGCAGCCTGGGGAATGGGGCTTGAACATGCTAGAAGGCCACAGTCTTCCTTTTAGAAAATTCTTAATTTAGGGCTCTGGACAAAGAAACAGATCAAGTATAAGCTATAAGCAAGTGAAATGCCGCCAGAATGAAAGATGTAGTGATTACCAAGTTGAATCACGATGAACAAAAGATGTTACGTAGGACACATTAACTATAGTGTTTAAACTGTCCTCAAGAGTGTAAGGAGGGGAATTAGGAGGACCCTCCTGCCCTGCTGTCCTGACAGTTGGATGGTACACAGCAGGTTGTTGTATAGCTTTCTGCTGTGTACCATGAACCCTTTGAGTTAGCTTTGTCTTTAGCCCAGGGAACTGGCTTGGCCTTGTTTGATTTAACTCATAACTTAATATACAAGTTAGAACTTTACTTTCTTACTACAAAGGCTTTCTCAATCCAATACTGTCTGCAGAAGAAAGCACAAATATGTGGGAAGGATTTTTACCTGCTTCCAGGGAGAGGTTCCCAAGTTAGAAATTCTGTTTTTGAGGGGTAGTTCCTTAGGAATAATCAGATCTACCCTTATAAAGTCTTTCTCTGCTGTGTTGTGTTCTGTTTCTAACATATAGAAAGGAGTTGAACTTGGATCAGAACTGGATGTGAATTCTGCCCCTGCTGCTTAGATAATTCATTTTAGACGTCTGAATCCCATTTTTTCCTTACAAAAAAATGTAGATAATGATACCTACTGCTAAGGTTTAATGAAGAATAAAAGAAAGGGTTCTATAAAGTATGAATATGAGTACAGATGTAAGAATTTGTTTTCATTTATTTTGATTGGATTTATTTAGCTTTTTAAGTATAAGAATGCATATGTTCTGAAAAAGTTTTAGCCATTTCTCTTTAAATATTGCCTCTGCCCCACTGTCTCTCTACTCTTCGTTTGAAATGCTGATGAACTTTTAGAGCTTCTCATTCTAGCCTCCAGGTCTATTAAATGTCATATTTCCGTCTTTGGTCCATTCCACATTAAATTGGAACCCCAAAGGACTCAACATGAGGATAAACTAGAACTAAGCCTGCACACCCAAACCAGGACTGCAGGAAAGATTGTCAGAGCTCTGAGAGGATCAGAGCAGTAAGCTATTAGAACAGAAACACAACAGTCACCGCCAGAGTTCTTATCACTCAATGAACTCAGTTTGAGTATTCCAGGCTGGCAGTTCCTCCAAATCCTGGCAGAAGAAAATGCAAACCCTTTCTGGAGAAAGACATGAATTTCTCACAAATAACTTTTCAAGGAAATGAGCAGCTGACAGTAAAAAATAACTAGGCACACAAGGAAACAGGGCTTCATTAGTGAGAACCATGAAAGACAATAGACAACAGAGGCAGACTCACAAAGACTTCTGACATTGGAATTACCAGACACAGTTTTTAAAGCAGTTATATGTACTATAAAGAAATAAAAGACAAGATTAAACTATATACATGGAATAGGGAACTATAAAAAGTAAAATATTAGCCTGGCCAGCATGGCTCAGCAGTTCAGCGTCAACCTTATGATAACAGGAGATCACAGTTTGATTCCCTGTCAGGGACATGCCCGGGTTGCAGGCTCCATCCCCAGTAGGGGGCGTGCGGGAGGCAGCCGATCAAGGATTCTCTCATCATTGATGTTTCTATCTGTCTCTCTCTCTCCCTTCTTCTCTCTGAAATCAATAAAAATATATTTTAAAATAAATAAAAAGTAAAATACTAGATTTGAAAATAAAGAACTTCTAAGTTGAAAAACTTCTAGAATTCAAAAAATACAGTGACCAAAATTTAACAAAACTCAATCGGATTTTTTTCTTTCTTTTTTTTTTAATCCTCACCCAAGGATATATTTTTTATTGATTTTAATTTTAATTTTTTTTTATTTTTTAGAGAAAGAGAACACTGATGTGACAGAGAAACATCGATCTGTTGCCTTCTGTACGTGCCCCGACCAGGGACTGAACCCACAACCTGTCTATGTGCCCTGTCTGGGGATCAAACCCACAACTTTTTGGCATACACATAGGACAACACTCCAGCCAACTGAGCCACACTGGCCAGGGCAGAAATCTCAATAGGATTTAACAGTAGATTAGACACAACTGAAGACAGAGTTACTAAACTGGAAGATAAGTCAGAAGAAATTATCTATAGCAGGGGTTGGCCAGCTTTTACTATAAAAGGCCAGATGGTCAATATTTTAGGGTTTGGGGGCCTTATTGTTTCTGTTCTAACTACTCAACTCTGCCGCTGTAACATGAAAGCAGCCATAGACAGCATATAGACAAATGGGTATAGCTGTATTCCAGTAAAACTTTATTTATGGACACTGAAATTTTTTATTTATTTTTTTAATATATCTTTATTGATTTCAGAGAGAGGAAAGGAGAGGGAGAGAGAGAGATAGAAACATCAATGATGAGAGAGTCATTGATCAAACCCACAACCCAGGCATGTGCCCTGACCGGGAATCGAACCCTGATCGCCTGGATCCTAGGTAGACGCTCAACCGCTGAGCCACGCCCGGCCAGGCTGAAATTTTAATTTCATATAATTTTTATGTGTCATGAAATATACTCCAAAACCATTAAAAATGTAAAGCACACTCCCCCCCCCCCACACACACACACTGTTAAAGTGTTTTAATATCAATGTAAAATGAGAGCAGGGTATCATAAGCAAAAAGACATTCTTAACTCAAAGGCCATACAAAAAACAGATAGAAGGTTGGATTTGACCTACAAATTATAGTTGGCTGGCCCTTGATTGAGAATGCAGCACTGTATAGCTGCATGAGAATTGTCTCTCCACCTCAGGTGTTTTTTATTCTTGAGGTCCTGTTATATAGAAATGCACTTAAAATATCTCTGTATCCAATGATACTCAAAAAATCTAGAAAAGATGTTTTGGATTTTTTATCTTCACTATATTCTTTTAATTATTTCTTTGTAGAATAAATTGTTTTCTGTTTCCTTTGAGAATTCCATGCTGCTTATATCTGCATAACAGAATCACTTGTCAGCACTATGAAAATTATTCAGGCTACAGACCTTGCCTTTTAACTGCAAGTTCTGTTGTTCAGGGGGGACAGTGGGTTTTGAAGGTTAAAAATATGGGCAGTGAAGTCAGACATACATTTTTAAAGCCCAGTTCCACATCTTACTAACTGTAATCTTTTTTTAAATACTTTTTATTGATTTTAGAGAGAGAGGAAGGGAGAGGGATAGAGAGATCTAAACATCGATGAGAGAGAAACATCTATTGGCTGCCTCCTGCACACCCCCACTAGGGGCTTGAGCCCGCAACCTCGCCCGGAATTGAACCGGTAACCTCCTTGTTCGTGGTTCGACAACTCAGACCACTGAGCCACACCAGCCAGGCACTAGCTGTAATCTTGCATAAGTTATTTAACTGCTAAGCCTCAGTTTCCCAGTATAAAGTGGGAGTAATAGTAATTGCCCAAGGATGAGATTCAGTGTATCAGTGTCTGGTAAACTGGGAAGGATATAGCCCCAAAATGAGACTCAATCCTCAGCTTTCAGCTCGCCTCTTGCTTCATGCCCCAGATTTCATTTTTTCACTTATTCATTTAGTAAAATGTTTCCTGAGCACTAACCATGCGCTTTATAGCTAAGATAAAACTGAAAATTCTAAGCCATATGGACAACCATCTAAGTTTGATTGGAAAGGATGTCATGAGCTAAAGTTTTAGTGAATGGAGAGAGAGTGAAAACAGCAAGGGAAAGTAGGAGTTAGTATTTCTAGATAGTAGGTTTTTGTTTTGCAATGAGTAGGTTTTTGTTTTGTTTTTTAAATAAAGTGGCTTGGAAGCATAAATGGAGTACAGAGGATACAAGGGATCTTCCTCAGGCGCATGGGGTATAGAAGAGCAGCCTCCGTCACACAGGGTGTATAGAATAGGTGTTCTCAGGGCGAGCTAGGTGACTGTGAAAGCTGCAGGCAGCGGGCGGTTGCTGTGGGAGCCGAGGAGGACGTGAAGGAACAGGCTCCAAGAGCACACTGGACATTAGAGTGTGGTGCCGGGGTGGGTGGGGGGAGATTGGTCCGAGAAGCAGCAGCAGAGAGCCGTGGCTTGAGGAAGAGAAAACTGACAAGGATGTAATTGAGAGAGAACCAGAATGACCAGGATGTGAGGCTGGAGAGCTGGGTATTGCTGGCTGTAGGCTGCCTGAGAATCAATCTTGTATTCCCTCGGGGGTGGGCACGCAGGCTGCTCAGTGCACTCAGGCACAGTCCCACTGGGTATCTCCAGGACCTTCGAGTCTGGTCCCAGGCCCTAGTCCCTGGATTCTCTGAAAGGAGCCTTCTGTTCAGAGTTGAGGGACCTGGGGAAAGGCTCAGGGCTACAGGCTGCTGCCCCAGCGTCAGGGTAAGCACTTCCTTAGTCAACAAATTTCTTGAGCAACTGCTTACTATGCCTTAGGCAGTATTTCATGCTCTGAGGCTATACCAGTGAACAAGACAGTCAATAAACAAAGTGTAATAATGTTTTCAGTATCTTGGAAGATGGTGAGTGCTAGGACAAAGGAAACTGGAGAAGGGATTGCAACTTTAAATGGGATAGTCAGGGTAGGCCTTATTGAGAAAGTAACATTTGAGCAAAGAATCAAAGGAAGAGATGGGGTTGGCCCTGCTGGAGGCAAAGCGTTCCAGACAGAACACTAAAGGTATCTCAGTCTCAGTTGTGAGGAGGATTATGACCCCGTGAGCCAGGAATGTGCCCCTTAGTCCAGCGGAGAGAAGAGCCATCTGGAGCCGCGAAGGAGCCAGACCCTGGTGTCCAAATGTGTTTCCTGAGCTGCTGTCAGCCTTCTGGGAGCTGATTTCACTTAGTGGAAGTTTCATCTGTTTCAGCAGGGTGTGGGTAGGTGCTCCAAGCTCTCAGTAATCTCTGGTCTGCTGTGACAGTGTGGTGTTTCCTGGTTGCCGTGTGGGCAGTTGCAGACATGGAGACTTGAATGCTCAGTCTAATTTCATAAGGAATTGCTTGTGAAGATACAAAGATATAAAAGCCGAAACCAACAGCTTTAACCCCCAAAAGGCTTGTGAAAACCAAGATTGTGAAAGGCCCGTATACATGGGCAGTGCAAATTATACCCGAAAGCATAGTTTACTGTTTCCAGAACAGCCTGCCAAGTTCCCTGGGGCTACAAGGTGAAAGTGTTTATTGAGCAGGTATTATATGCTAATGCCATACTAGGTCCTTTCTGTGTTACCTTTTCCTCACAGCAGCCACCTAGATGACCTCATTCAGTCTGTGGCTTTAAAGATTTATATGTTGATGACTCCCAAATTTATAGTTCAAGCCCGGTCTTCTTTCCCCACACTCCAGACTCATTTATCCAATTACTTGCTTTACTTGGATAAATATTAGACACCTCACACCTAACATGTTCAGAACCAAACTCCTGATTCATACTCCCTGCCTCCCAGAATCTTTCCTATCCCAGTAAGTGGCAGTTTCATCCTTCTAGTTGCTTGGGTCAAACATCTTAATACTATATCTTTGACACAAAACTAATCATCAGCCCTGTTAGCTTTGTCTTAAGTATTTCCAGATCTAATCACTCCCACCACCTCCACCATGATCCCTTTGTCCAGACAACCATCATCTTCTACCTCATGATTGCACTCCTGACTGCTCTCTGCTTTCACACTGCCTTCCCAGTGGTCAGCTTCCACACCGCAGGCAAGTAATCCTGTTGAAATGCAAGAGAGATCTGGTTACTGCCATGATCAGAACTCTCCAGTGGCTCCCATTTCTCTTAGAGTAAGAGCCAGAGTTTTTGCCCTGCCTAACCAAGGCCTTACATGACCTAGATAGACCCCTGTTTTCTTACTACTCTCTCCTTGTGTATTATTCTATACTGGTTCCTTGCTGTGTCTCATATCTCAGACTCTTGGCAATTGCTCTGTGCTTTGTTTGGGATTCTCTTCCCCAAATACCTACAGAAATTACTCCCTCACCTTTTCAGACCTTAGCTCAAATGCTACCTTCTTAGTAAAGTCTCCCCCGCCCTCCCATTGAAAATTATAACCTCATTCTCCATCAGCACTCCCTGTTCCCCTTAGCAGGTAATTTTCTCCAGAGTGCTTATCACTGTTAGATATCTGTGTTTTACTTACTTGTTGATTGTCTCCTAAAGGGAAGGCGGGGTGGGGGTGGGGGTGTCTATTTTGTTCACTGCTGTTTTCTAGCACCTAAAACAGTGCTGAGCACTTAGTGATTGCTGAATAAATATCTGTTGAATGAATGAATGAATTGGTGGACAACTCTATGAAGTAGGTGGTTATTTAAATGCAGTTTAACAGTTGAGAAAGTAACCGTAGAAGTAATTCACCTGTGTTCATGGAACTATATGTGATCAATCCAGCATCCAAACCCCCTCTGCCTGGCTCCGAACTTTCTACTCATCACCCTATTCAACACAGCCTTCTTTTTTTTCCAAATCCACACTGTCAGTTTGATCTTAAGTCTGAACAACTACATCGTAAGCGTTATTAAGACTGGAGCTGTGAGTGCCCTGCTCACAGATGTATTCCCAGTGCCTAGTATAGTGTTTGCAGTACGTAGTAAATATTCAGTAAGCATTTGTTAAGTCCGTTAAGGACAGAGGGAGAGGATATAAGAAAGAGTAATGCCGTCTTCACTAAGCAAACCCAGACCCCAGGTGTCAGTGTTGGAAGAGTTGGGGGGAATGGGAAATGCCGTGGCGAGGTCTGCCTTTAACCCTGAGTTGCACCGTCTCCTAGAGGGCCTCTCACTTCAAGAACTGCTGCCACTGTCATGTGGACAGAGAGCACGGTTCTCTTTATGCTTTAAAGAGAGAGAGAGAGAAACAACCACAAAACAGGCAAAAAAACACTTTTTCTCTTCGTTCCTCTATGCAAAGCTAAAAATATTCCACTAAAGATTAAAAGGGCCACAGGGGCCCTGGCTCAGGTGGTTAGAGCGTCATCCCGACACCCCAAGGTTGCTGGTTTGATCTCTGGTCAGGGCACATGCAAGAAGCAACCAATGAATGCATAAATAAGTGGAACAACAAATCGATGTTTCTTTCTCCTCAAATCAATAAAATTTAAAAATAAAAGAGGACAACAGGGAAATAAACCCTGAGAGTTTATTAACCAGAGTCACCCCAATAAATTTAATTAAAAGAAATAAAAAAATAAGAAAACCCTGAGAATATAAAAAACTAAAGAAGTAGTCTGGTTTGCAGAATATAGAGTTCTATCTAATTAGTAGATAGTTCAAGACAGGGCTACACTTAGTTCACAACAGGAGAGCACAGCATTGCAGGATTTGACTGGGTTCTTTGCATCATAACTTTTACCCTGTTTCATAACCCACTGTTCAAAGCCTTCCTCCTAGACATCTTGATACCTATGTGACCAAGCCCCCAAAAGCCAAAGTCTCACTTTGTAGCTCACCTGGAGCTCTCAGCATAGTGGTTCTTAACCTTTACTGCATATTGGAATCAATTACTGATGCCTGCATGTACACCCTAGAGATTCTGAAGTCATTGGGTTGAGGAGTAGCCTGGGCATTGAGGTTTTTAAAGCTCCCCAGGTGAGTGATACGCAGCTAAGTTGACAACCATTGCTCTAAAGTATTCTGTTTCCTGTCTGGGAGCTCTCCACTTTCCCAGGTGATTGATACCAAGAATAAACTCACCTTTGAGGTAAGGCCCCTGCCTACATGTAGGAGTATGTCTATATACAGTGTTTCTCAACCCAGGACCTCACCACCCAGAGATTCTGATTTAGTTGATCAGAAATCAGGCTCAGGTACCTTAATGTTATAAAGTTCCCCCAGTGATTCTAACATGCCAGGGTTGAGAGCCGTTGAGGGTGTAGCCTTCAAGCCTGTCACTATAATCATATCTGAATATAACATAATAACTACTGCAGAATGTAATAGTAGTTATGATAGTGGGATTGTGGGTACTTTTTTCTTTTGAGTTTACATTTTCTGTATTGTCTTTATATACCTTTACAATGAAAAAAAAATTGGATGTGCCTTTTTTCTATAATTTTTTTCATGCTTTCATGATTATCTCTTGGTCTCTATTATCTCTTAAACACTATTTTTAAAAATCCATTTTACATTAATATTTGGCTACCAAATATTTCTTTAGTTTTTTCTTCATGGTCTTTTAAAATCTGAATCAATGGAAGAGTTTCCTGTACATTCTGTTGGCCTATTTAAGTATCTCTCCCTTATCTACAGTTGAAATACATATTTGTGTAGAGACTTAATATCTGTCTTTTCCGTGCTGTCAAAGTTCTAAGAGGTCTGAGGGTAAAGCATGGTTAGTCTGGAGGAATGGACAACAAATCATGCAGGGCTATGGAAATATAGTAAGGAATTTGGGCTTCATCTTGAGGGCAGAAGATGCCATTGAAGTGTTTTAAGCAGGTGAAAAACAATTGATTGTGATGTATAGGACAATGACTTTCAACTGCGAGAAGGCAGATGGATCGGAGCAGAGCAGAAGTGGAAAGGGAAATAATACTGTACCTAAGAGGCCATCATAGAAGCAGAGGGAACACTTCCTAACTTGGTCTGTGAGGCCTGCATTACCTTAAAACCAAAACCAGATTAAGAATTGTAAGAGAGGAAAACCACAGATCACTATCTCTCATCATGTAAAATCCTCAATAAAATATTAGCATATTGAATCCAACAATGTATAAAAAGAGACACACACCACAACCAAGTGGGATTTGTTCCAGGTATACATACTGGTTCAACATTAGAAAATCAATTACTGTATTCCATCATATCAACAGCTAAATAAGAAAAATCATATGATTATATCTATGAGTTGCAGAATAAACATTTTATACAATCCATATCCAATCGTTATTTTAGAAAAAACTCTCAGCAAACTAGGAAAGAAAAACTTCCTCAATTTGATAAAGAACACCTACAAAAAATCTACAGCTAACATCACACTTAATGATGAAAAACAAGATGCTTTTCCCCTAAGACTGGGAAAAGGCAAGAATGTCCCCTTTCACCACTCCTATTCAACACTATACCGAAAGCTCTAATTCAATAAGAAAAGAAAGAAAAGGCATAGAGATTGGGAAGGAAGAAATAAACAATCTGTCGTTCACAGATGACATGCTGTCTATGTAGGAAATCCCAGAGAGTTGGCAACAACTCCTGAAACTAATTAGCAATTATAACAAGGTTGCAGGATACAAGGTTAATATACAAAAGTCAGTTGCTTTCCTATTTACCAGCAAGTGAACAACTGGAATTTGAAATTAAAAACATAATGTTATTTATATTAACATACACACAAAGAAATACTTAGGTATAAATCTAACAAAATACACACACACACACGGAAAACTACAAAGCTTTGATGAAAGAAATCAAAGAACTCTAGATAAATGGAGAGGTATTCCATGTTCATGGATTAGAAGACTCAATATTGTTTAAATGTCAGTTTTTCCCAACTTGATCTGTAGATTCAACATAATCTCAATTAAAATCCCAGCAAGTGCCTTGGCCAGTGTTGTTCAGTGGTTAGAACATTGGCCTGTGCATCAAAGGGTTGCAGGTGTTTGATTCCCAGTCAGGGGCACATACCTGGGTTGTAGGTTCGATCCCTGGCCCCAGTTGGGGTACTTGCAGGAGGCAGCCAGTTGATACGTCATTGATACTTTTCTCTCTCCGTTTCCCCTTTCTCCTCTCTCTTCCTTCCTTTTCCCTCCCTTCCTTTAAAGATCAATGGAGAAAATATCCTTGGGTGAGAATTAACAACAACAAAATTCCAACAAGTTATTTGTGGATAGCAACAAACTTATAGGCAAAAGACCCAAAATAGCCCACATAAAACTAATGAAGAACAAAGTTGAAGGACGGATGCTACATGACTTCAGACTTACAATAACACTACAGTAATCAAGTATTCTGTTCCATGGTATTGATAAAAGAATAGACAAACGGGCCAGCGGAATAGAATAGAGAGTACAGAAGTAGACATACACAAATACAGAGGTGCTCCACGACTTATGATGGGGTTATGTCCCAATACATTCATTGTTAGTTGAAAATATTGTAAGTCGAAAATGTAAGTAATAAGCCTAACCTACCAAACATCATAGTTTAGCCTAGCCTACCTTAAATGTGCTCAGAACACAGTTTCCAAAAAATGCTGGCAACATAGTACGTTGTAGAGTATCACTTGTTTACCATCATGATCACCTGGCTGACTGGTTGCTGCAGCTTGTTGCTGCTGCCCAGCATTGAGAGAGAGTGTCATACAGCACATGGCTAGCCTAAAGCTGAAATCAGTGATGAAAAACTGGAAGTTTTTTCCTCTAAGATCATGAATAAGACAAGGATGTCCACTCTTGCCACTTTTATTCATTAGAGTACTGGAAGTCCTAGCCAAAGCAGTTGAGCAAGAAAAAGAAACAAAAGGCATCCAAATTCAAAAAGAAGTAAAACTGTATTTGCAGATGACAAGACATAAAAAACCCTAAAGACTCCACCATAAAACTACTACAACTATTAAACAAATTTAGTAAAATTGCAGGATACAAAATCAGTACACAAAAATTAGTTACATTTCTATACACTAATAATGAACTATCAGGAAGAGAAATTAAGAAAATAGCCCCTCCTATTTACAATTGTATCAAAGAGCATAAAATACCTAGGAATAAGTTTAGGGAGGCAAAAGACCCATATACTGAAAACTGTAAGACATTGATGAAAGAAATTGAAGAAGACACAAATAAATGGAAAAACACTTTATCTCATGGATAGGGAAAATTAATGTTGTTAAAATGTCCATACTAAAAGTAACCTACAGATTCAACGCAATCCCTATCAGAATTTATCATTTGAAATTTTATAGTTTAAACATAGAACAACACATCTTTCAACTGTGTCTTCTGGGTCTCTTTCAGCCCTGCATGCCTGGGTCTAAAGGCTATACTGTCTTGGAGGATTATTGTAAAGCTAAATTAGATAATTAGGTCAGCTGTCTGGCACATGATTTATGCTCAATAAATCTTAGTTTCCTTGTTTTTTTCACTACCACCCAGAAAGAGGATGTGTTTCTTAATTTGCAAAGAAACAAAATTGAATTGCAGCCGTCATAACAGATCCCTGGCGGAGAGTCTGTGAGAATTGTCTATACAGCTCAAACTAAAGCATTTGCAAGAGCCTACTGGAGAGCATATTCCCAGTAAAAATGAAGTACATTATAAGACCTTGGAGACAAAGTTGAACTGCACTCATCATTGAATCAAACAGTAGAGTAGTCTGGTATGTTGAAAATATACTGCTGTGCCTACTAACAAGAGCTGGAAAGCAGGGCCTCCGGAGCTGAGAAATACCACAAATTCCAGATGGCTCAGATCAAGCAGTTCCTTTTCTCTGAAAGTGATGGAAGAAAATGAGAAAGCGCTGCTGAATTTAATCACTGATCGCTGTTAGGCAAAAACTGTAGAGAAGCCCAAGTCTGCTCTGGAGTTCACAAAGGTCAGCAATACTCAGGGCACGATAGATCGACAGCACCCCAAATGTGAGTGAATGAAGAGACACATGATATTGCAAGAAGAGCCAGCAGACCTGTAATAATGGGTAATGGGGTTGGAAGGGAGAGGCAGTCAGGAGAGAGAAAATTGTCCTTAAGAAAAGTTTCCATCTTGGAGCTTAAAAGGATTTGTGGCAGTATTAAGTAACCTTTCTTACATTAAAGCTATTTCAGCAAAAAAAGTTAAAATAAAAAATGCTTTATGACAGAGTAGGATTATTAAATCTAACCTAAGCTTTTTCTTTCATTTCCCAAGTAATGTCATTGTCCCAGAAACAACCCTGTAGTAATCGGAGAAAAGCATCTTCGTGAGGAAGGCGAGAGAGGACACACGGAAGAGGCAGTGGGCGGCGAGCTCTGTGCTGAAGCTTCTTATCTGTGTGTTTACGCCAGTCCTCCCAGCACAGTAATGTCAGCTACCTTTAAGTTGTTTTATTTGCTTGAAAGGAAACTAATGTTTATTAACTATTATTTGTCAGACAGTATGCATGGTGTCTTACATGATCTTACGTCACTCTCAAGTCAGTTCCTTGACCTCCACATCAGTAAACTAGAACATGGAATGAGGGAGGGGACATAATAGGGGGCTGATCTGAGTTCAGTCCTCTTTGAGAGAGTCCTAGAAATTAGATTGTTGGTCACAATCACTGATCTAGAGAGTCCTCAGAAATAACTGTTAAAGTCGTTTCTCCATTTTCCCCAGCCATCACCATCTCTCCCCACACTTCCTGTCAATTCACTCTCCAAGTCAAGGTAACCAGTTATGTTCAGTCCAACCAACATTTTGTTGGGTACTTATGTGCTCTGTGCTATGCACTATGCTCAGTTTTCATGGTCTAGGAGAGAAAGATACGTAGATGGATAGTTACTCTTCAGTGTAATGAGTGCCAGGCCATGCCTCTGTCCTAGTCATCATGTATCCCTAACCCCAGGCCAATGTCTAGCACTTGGCAATGAGACTGTCACAGTTAACATGTACTGAGAAAGAAACTATGTGCCAGGCATTGTACTAAACACTTTATTTTAAACATAACATAACCCTCACAATTTTATGAAGTGAGTGGTGGTATAATCTTGTGGAAATTAAGACACAGAGTAATTAAATATCATGCCCAAAGTCACACAGCTAGGAAGGGATAGAGTCAGGATACAGATCCAAAGAGAGTGACTCTGTTGCCTCTAAATATTTATTGATCAAGTGAATGCATGAGAGGAAGGAAGGGAAGGAGGTGGGAGAGGAAGAGAGAGTATGGGAACGAGTGAGCAAGCTAAAGGTGAAAGTGGGGTCCACAGGCAGAATGGGTTGGTTCTGCTCGGAAGGGAGGTAATCATGAAAACCTTCATAAAGGAAGCGGTGCTTAAACTGAGTATTGCAAGACGAATAGGTAGTCGCAGGGCAAGGTGAGTAGAGCTAAGGCCAACTCTTATTTTGTATTAAATTCTTTCCCTTCACTTACTCAAAGACACTTCTACAACTGTACCATCTTGATTGCATCATGAGCTTTTCTCTTATTCTAAGCAGATATAAACATGCTAAAATATTTCCTATTCCCCCAAAAAACATTTTCCTTACTTCTCCAGCTGTTGTCCCATTTCTCTGTCTCTATACCAAAACTCCTAAAAATAGTTTAGATTCCATGTCTCCAATTCTTCTGTTTACTCTAAAACCTAGTGAAACCAGCATTTCATCCCCCACCCTCACCCCTCACTGCAACAGCTCTTTTCAAGGTCAGGAGTAACCTCATGTTTCCAAACTCAATTGTCAGTCCTACGGCCACACCAGGTCTACCACTCTGTCTGGCACAGTTGATCCCTTTGTCCTTCTTGAGACGCTTCCCTTGGCAACTGAGACACCACACTCTCTCCTGATTATTTTTCTGCCTCATGGACTGCTCCTTTCAGCCCCTTGCAGTGCTACTCCTCACCTCCCAAATGTTGAGTCTTAAAATGCATGTCGGCTAAGGCACTCTCCCACTGGAAGTCGCTCAGTGACTCTCCCCATGACAAAATCCAAACTTGAGCCAAGTGTTCAAAGCCTCCGTGACCTTCCTACCTGCCTCTGCCACCTCATCTTTCACATTACATGTGTGGGGCTCCCATCCAAGTGGCTTTCTCACCATACCCTCCCAAGATCCCTGGGAATTGAGTGGTTCCCATTTGCAAATGAGGAAGCTGAGAATCCGATTTTCCATCAC
Source organism: Miniopterus natalensis (assembly GCF_054644295.1). NCBI lineage: Eukaryota > Metazoa > Chordata > Mammalia > Chiroptera > Miniopteridae > Miniopterus > Miniopterus natalensis. Next base: position 25,466,628 of record NC_142089.1, read on the forward strand.
TTGCCCAAGGTCACACAGCTTGCTAGTGTCCTCTGAGAATGTTTCTGATTCCAGATACTACATTCTTCCCATTTACAACCCATGGCTTGGCCTGATTTCTTCAACACGGTGCTTCTGAGTGAAGTGAGGAGTGAAGTCTGGTTCCTTCTTTGGATTCCAGCCCGTCCATCTGGACTTCCCCTTGAGAGTGCAGTGGTTTACACTCTTCACCCCAGGGGCTTGGTAGTCACGTTCATAGGACAATGGGTGCTCTTACTGGTTGAAACGCTAAGTCTCCCAAAATGAAAGGCCAGCTGCAAAGTATGAGAAGAACAAGGGCTGAATGATTTGATCAGACATCTGTGGGGGCCTCCTGGCATTTGGAGTGTGAGTGCCTTAGAGAAACTAACTATTCTGGCCTGAGGGAGTTGGCGACTGTTAGTCTTGGTGGTTTTGACCGCTAACTGCCCCAGAGGTCCCAGCCTGCTGTATGACTCAGAGTCCCCAACACTCCCCCTATTCTTCTTTCACTGGGATAGTCAGGAGGCCATGTCTAAGGCATTTTAATTTGGTAATAACCTGACTGGCCTGCTGAACCAGGACTGTATGTTTTTCAAGTTACTGTTGCTTTTTGAATGGGCGGGGGAGTGGGGGTTAGAGCTGCCTTGATGTGACTACCTTGCGCTGCCATGGGAAGAGCCTTTCCTGCTGGGTCCTGGCTCCCCTGTGCTCCAGCTTGCCAGTGCTCCCTCTTCTCCACTATCGATTACCTGAGTCCATGCCCCCTGGACTGTTTCATAGCCCTTATTTTTGAAGCACCTTCCCAGAAGTTGATGGTGTAAACTAGAGAGGAAAGAGGTGGCCAAAGGTTTGTCTCTTATTGTACATGTATTTCTGCAACACTGTGTTAAAGAGGCAACTGCCATTCATCTTTCCTCTCCTTTGTGAGACTTTCTGGAATTCAGAAAGACTGCAGGAACCCACTGTACAGGGCGGGCGGGCAGGTGGGGGGGATTGGGAGACAAGGATATGAAGGACTCATGGTGCCTCGCTGCTCATATACACACTTCTTGACCCTCTTCTCTATCCCATCTCCAATTTTACTGCCACATGTGCGCTGCCCCTGGACTCTGCTTCCCTCTGTGATGACACTGTGATCCATGCTGGTGGCAGTGCCGTGTTCAGAACTTCTGCACCAGTGTTAGAAACCGATTCAAATCCAGTATCGGCCACTTACTAGCTGTGTGATCTTGGATAAGTCTCTTCACCTTTCTGAGCTTGTGTGGAAATTAATAATAAATAGCACATGGCTATTAAGAGGAGTAATTGAAAAAACCTATAATGTTTTCATTGTTGTGCCTAGTCCAAAAGCTTCCAGTAAGTTTAATAATTGAACTGAAGTTTATATTTTGTTTCTGAAGTACAGTCGTTTACATAAGAAAATATTGTTATGCAAATTTTCTTGTTAAGCCTTTGACTTTCTTTTGCCTATCAAATAAAATCCCTACCCTGGTTTGTCACTCAGCATTTGCTTTTGCATTTCAGGCTTTAAATTTCATTGGTAGGGGAAGCTAAAAATTAGATGGCTTTCTAGAAGAAATTGCACATGGATATAGATGAGTTTGTCTAAATTCACTGAGCAGTTACTCTCAGGCTCTGGGCTAGGCCCTCAGGCACATGAGTGAATCACACATGACACGTGACAGGCAGTGGCATCATCGTTTCTGGCTATCTAGTACAGGTGCTCCCTCCCAACACCACCACCTTATATGACACCAGTCCCCCCAGAAAGCAGCCCTGAGAGAAAATTTGCCACAGGGCCCCAGCACAGTTGAACAGCTGGGCATGAGGGTAACCAGTTTTGGCAGTGGGCCCAGAGGTAGAGGAGGGGGAGGTTGGGGCTGGGAACTGTCAACCAGCAAGGACTTCCTCAGGTGCCCCAGTACACAGGGCGTCCAGCCCCAGCAGTCACTGAATGTGTCCTGTTCTTCCATTGTGGTTTTCTCTAAATGATTCCAGCCCACATTGAACGCATAAAGGCATTGACGCCCAAAGCTGTAAGGTGACTTGACCACAGTCAAATAGCAACAAAGCCAGGGCTAGAACACACACATCTTCTGAAAAATACTCAACCATCTCTGACTTCTGGGTTCCCAAGATTATCTTGGTTCCAGTCCAAGTGCAGTGAGACTCTTGAGTCATTTTGTTCCTTGATAAAATTATAAATATCTTCTGTTTGCTCATTTCTGTGCAAGGTACTGGGGGTGCAGGGTTAAATCACACTCTCTGAGCTCGGGAAATTACAGTATACAGAGGGAGACATACTATTAACAATTACAGCACAGTATAGCAAGTGCTGTTGGGGGTGAGCATGTAATGTGGGTGGCAGGGCAGGAGGGGGGTCGAACTATAGGAACACAGAAGAGGCACTTAGCCCAGCCTGGAGGTCAGGGAATTACTCCCAGTGAAGCTGGCATCTGAGCTTAGTTTTGAAAAACCAGTAGCCCAGCCAAGTGGAGAGGACAAGAAAGAACGTTCTAGGCAGAGAGAATAGAAGGGGACGAGAGCACTCTCAGCTCAACATCTGATGGCTGCAGCCATCACCCCAATATACATATGATCTGTATCCAGGGCACTGTGAGTGGTTCCCACTGGCTGGAGAGAACCGAAGCAGATGAGGCAGCCATGTAGGATATAGAAGGAAGGTGGAGGGAGCAGCGCCGCTGACTTGATCAGAGCCCAAGCAGCTCTCTAGATCTCCAGGCTCCACTCTCCCAGTCTGGGAGCCTGGAGTTCCTGGTTTCCTCGGTATCAGCGTTACCACTGAGAACCTGTGTGAACCCAGTGAGTTCTTTACCAAGTTCCATGGATGGGTATTGCTTATTTATCTACCTGTTCCTTTAGGATTTTTTTTATTTGGGGGTTTTTGTACCCCTAAAGCCTTGGTGTAGAAGAGGGACTTAAGTGCTGATTGTAGGGAATGAAGCTCTGTTCAAGGTTTAAACACCTACAGCTCTTCACAAACTATTAGCCTACTGACTGCCAAGTGCCTGGCAGGCTGTGACTCTCCTTTTCTTCCCACAGGCCTGCGGAGTTAGCCAACAAGTACGCAAACTACTCAGAGGGCGCTTGCAAACCTGGCTATGCTTCGGCCTTGATGACTGCCATCTTCCCCCGGTAAGTGCTCCTCTTTCTTCCCACGGCCAAGACAGCCTGCCAGGTCCATGGCACAGGAGTCAGAAACCCTGCCCTCACGGCACACGATGGCTCCGGAGAAAACAAGATTCTGTCTTAACTTCCCTCTGTGCGCTCCAGTCTGTGGGTACCTGGAAAGGACTTTGCTTTTACTTGGTCCCACCCCAGTCCCACTCTATGCCCTTGCTATACCTTACCCCCTGTTCGCCTGCCAGCACAGCTTGTTCTGTGGAGGAGGGAGAGAGGGAGGGGGCAGAACCTCTGTGGTTGCCCTGTAGAAGCCAGGTAGCCAGAGGCAGCCAGACAAGGCTATCCGGCACAGATGGTCCTAGTCATAGTGTCAGTGGCCAAACTATTTTGGAAGCTAGGAGAGGCATATCCAAATAAAGAAGGGACCAAAGCGGAGTTTCTGAGGCTGGCTGTTTTGGCACCTTCTCTCCTGTCCACTTTGTATTCTGGTTTCCTGATTTCCTTGATATCAGGCTTGCTGAGAGAAACTGTGCCAGACCCTGGGAGTTCCTTTTACCAAATGCTGCTGAGGGACCTCGGTTTCTTATCTGCCTTTTCCTTTCGGGTTTTCTCTTCCTGAAGCCTTAGTGTGGAGCAGGACCTGATGTGCTGAGATTGTCTTGTTTGCAGCCTGGAGTGCAGGGAGACTGTCAGAACCATTTTGTTCCTTCAGAAAGTTATGGAGGTGTCTGACCTGGAGGGGCCAGGGGAAAGGCTGCTCAGGACCCTCTGGGCATCGGGAATAACACTTGGACCACCAGAGGAGCCCTAGGGGTGGGCTCTGTGCACTGGGGAAAGGGCTTGCACCCCATCCTTAGAAGGCTGAGGTTAGGGCACACAGTGTGCTTGCACCAGAGTGCTGAGAAACAGCCCGAACGTAAATCCAGGATATGTGGGCTTTATGCTCCTTTTCTTTTTCTAACTGAGCGATGCATACTCAGCTCCTAGTGTAAAACGGGCTCTGCTGGCTGAATATCTGGGGTTCAGATTGAGCTCTCTTTGTACAGGGTTTACCTTTGAATTGAATCCAGGCATTTTGCTTCTTCCAGCTATTTACTAAGCACGTCTTAAGTGTCTGGCACTATGTCCCATGTTCTTACATGTGTTTTCTCAGGCCTACATGACTCTGTCCCCAGGCCAGACACCTGTGAGTTTTCCTTGACCTGGATGTAGTTTCTTTTACTTTTTCTAACTGAAAGTAATGCAAGCACGTGGTTTTAAAAAAATAGACAGCACAAAGGATATATACTCCCCCTCTAGACCCCTTCCCCAGAGATAGTCAGTATTGCCACAAATGGGAACATACTGTATTTATTGTTCTGTATCTCGCTTTTTACTCCTAACAGTGTATGTTAGAGAATATCCTGTTCCCAGCATATATGGATCCATCTTGTTTTTTTTTTCTTTTTTAATGTTTTTATTGATTTCAGAGAGAGGAAGGGAGAGGGAGAGGGAGAGAGAGAAACATCACTAATGAGACAGAGTCATTGATCAGCTGCCTCCTGCACGCCCCCCGCCAGGGATTGAGCCTGCAACCCGGCCATGTGCCCTGACCTGGAATAAAACCATGACCTCCTGGTTCATAGGTCAACACTCAACCACTGAACCATGCCAGCTGGGCAGATCCATCTTATTTTAAAAATGATTTCATAACATATAGTTGTATGGATGTGTCATACTTTTAGTAAAAGTAAAGTTTCTTGAAGTTTAATGTACATGCAATAATATTTACTTTTTAGTGTAGTTGTATGAATTTTGATAAATGCATGCCTTTATATAACCACAACAATCCTAGAACATTTCAGTCATCACCCCCAAAAGTTTCCTTTTGCTCCTTTGAACTTAACCCTTTGCCTGACCCCCCAGTCCCTGACAACCACTCATCAGTTTTCTGTCCCTATGATATTTCCAGAATGTCGTATAAATGGGATTATATAATATGTAGACTTTTGAGTCCACCTCTTTCATTTATTAAAATGCATTTGAGATTCACCCATGTGTGTATCAGTTGTTTGTTCGTTTTTGTTTCTGAATAATATTCCTTTGTATGGATATAATAGTCTGTTTATCTGTTCAGTAGTCAAAAGATATTTGGGTTAATTCCAGTTTTTAGCTACTAAAACGAGAGCCACTATAAACATTTGTGTACAGGATGTATACTTCACTTTATAAGAAATTTCTAAACTTTTCCAAATTAACTACATGATTTTGCTTTCCCGCCAGCAGTAGATGAGAGTTTCAGGTGTTCTACATCTGTGCCATCAGTCTTTTTAGTTTTAGCTATTCTAGTAGGTTTTTCCTTTGTATGTAATGTTTTTATTTTCCTTTGGCTGCTTTTTGAGTGTTTCTTATCACTTTTTCAGCACTTTGATTATGATGATCTTGTTGTGGTTTTCTTTATAAACCCATGGCTTGGATCTTTGGGTTCATAGTTTATATTTTTAATCAAATTTGGATGGTTTTTGTCATTTTAAAAAATATTTTTCCTGCCCCACCTCCTCAGGATTCCAGTTACGTGTTATACCATTAGTCCCACAGGCTTCTGGTGGGTATTTTTGTTCTTTGTTTTTTTATTTTTATTTGATCCTCACCCGAGGTTTTTCTTTACGTTGTTTTTCAGAGAAAGTGGAAGGGAGAGGGAGGCGGGGTGGGGGTGGGGGGGCATCGATGTGAGAGACGCATTGATTGGCTGCCTCCCGCACAGCGCCCCTGCTGGGGCCAGGGATCAAGCGTGCAACCAAGGTACATGCCCTTAACTGGGTTCGAACCCAAGACCCTTCAGTTCATGGGCCAATGCTCTAACCACTGAGCAACCGGCCAGGGCTCTTTGGTTTTTGGTTTTTTATTTGTTTTGTCCAATCTTACTTCTTTCTCTGCTTTATTTTGGATAGTTGATATTGCTATGATTTCACGTCCACTGATTTTCCTTTTATAGTGTCTAACCAGCTGTTTATTCCATGGTGTATTTTTATTTCAGATATTGTGTTTTTGATTTCTGTAGTTCCATTTAGGTCTTTTTATACCTTCCATTTCATTCCTCATTATGTTCCTGTGTTCTACCTTCTTGAACATATGGAATGTATTTATATTGTCTGCTAATCCCATCATCTCTGTCATTTCTGGAATGGTTTCTATTGGTTGATTTTTCTGCTGCTTCTGGCTTATCTTTTTCTGATTCTTTTTATGCCTGCCAGGTAATTTTTTATTGGAGTCCAGACAATGCAAATTTTACATTTTTCTGTGCTAGATATTGTTATATCACTTTAAATTGTGTGAATTTTTGTGCCCAGACACGGTGGCTCAGTTGGTCCTCCTAACAGCCGCATTGCTGGTTCAATTCCTGGTCAGGGCACATACCTGGGTTTTGGGTTTGATCCCCAGTCAGGGCATGTGCAGGAGGCAACCAATCTGTGTATCTCTCTCACACTGATGTTTCTGTCTCTCTCCCTTCCTCTCTCTAAGCGTATCCTCAGATAAGGATTAAAAAATAAATAAAAATAATTTAAAAATCCAAGCACTGGAATGTAAGCTCTACGAGGGTTAGAGATTTTAAAAAAAAAAAAAAAAAAGTGTGAATTTTCTTGGGCATTTAGATAAGTTATTTGGAATCAGTCATATCCTTTTGAGGCTTGGTTTTAACATTGTTAGTACATGTCTTGAGCAACCGTTTATCTAGGGCAAATTTATCTCCACTACTAATGTGGTACCCTTCTGAGGACTGCCCAGTAGCTCGTGCATTAGGAGGTATTTTCATTCTGGCTGATTTATTTGCACTCTGGTTTGTGTGAGTACAGACAATTCCCAGCCCTTGTGAACACCAGGAATTGTTTGATCTACTGCTTCCTGATGGCCTTTCCTCAGCCTCAGAGTTTCCTCTCATGTATGCACAGACCAGTGTTTGGCCAAAGGTCTGAGAGGACCCTCTTGCAGGTCTCTAGAGCTTTCTGTGCAGCTCTGCCCTCTGTGGTAGTCTTCTCCACAAGTTTTAGCCTGCTTGGCCTCCCTAAACTTGGACCTGTTTTCTCAGCTCAGAAAGAACACTGGGCTCTATTCAGGTTTCCCACCTTTTCACTGGTCCGAAAGTGATTGTTTTATGTATTTGACTTGTTTTCTGGTTGTTTAAGGTAGGAGGGTAAATCCCACCCCTGTTACTCTGTCATGGCTGGAAACAGAAGTCCCTTGCCCTTTCCTACACAGCCTTCCATTGTAAAGATGCACTGTACTCTAGTTTATCAGGTGCCTGTCCACGGACATTTAGGCAATTGCGAATCTTCACAACTAAAATATTAATTCAGTGAATAACCTTTTTCGTACAGTTTCCCACATACGTGAGATTATCTAGAATAAAGTGATACTTCTGGACCAAAAGTAATTTTGAAAGTTATTGGCAATTAACCTGCTGTAGCAGTTTTTGGATTTACATCCACTTATAGTTTGTAAAGGTGCATTCTTCTATGTTTTCTTCCAGTACATTTTTAGCTTTATTATTTATATGTGAATTCTTAATCCATCTGGGTTTTTATTGTTTTGTTTTTTGGTGTTAGGAGTGATCCCTGGTGTTAGGATCTAGGTTTGCATTTCTGGTTTTTTTCCTGGTGGGTAGCTAGTGTTTCTTGATATTTTAACCAAAATTTTAAGTAAATTCAGAATTTTGAATTTTGTAGCAACAATATTTTGACACAAAAGGTCTTCAGGTAGCTCTTGATGTGTTAGCTTTGACATGATCTAATAAAACAAGCCATTCAATCTTTCTCTTTTTTTATTACCAAGTGCCAGATGAAGCACATTCTTACTCTCTTCCTAAGCCTCACTCCTCCTGTGCTCACCCAGTCACTGACTCCTACACCTGTGCACCGGTAGCAGGTCAGGCAGTGGTAGTGGAAGGATGCTAATGTGCCCTACTGTCCAGGCTGCAGAGTCCTGCTTCTCTGGGAAGCCAGCTTATTTAACCCTTTCACACATTTGTGCTGTCTGCTGAGAAAGCCTCCTTTCCTTCTTATTCTTGAAACTTGCCTGCCTGCATACATCTTCCTCTAATGAGAGAGATGGGCATAAGATCCAAAGGAACTCAAATTTATTGAGCATCTTCCCTGCTCCATTGGATTGGGCCTTTCATCTTTTTGTCTCATGGAATGGAAAAGTCTTCCCTGACCTCCTCCCTCTGCATGCACCCAGTTTCTCTTTCCTCAGCCTGTACTACCACAGTGCCACACACATAGCTCTGTTATTGTATTTAGAGTTTGTTGATGTTTCTTCTACTATAGTAGGCTCTGAACTTCTTAGCATAGAGACAGGGTGTTTTTCATGACTGCCAACACTTAGCAGAGCCTTTAGCACATAGTAGGCAGTTGCTGTTTGCTTTATGAATGGATATTAATATCTGCCCTCAGGAGATTGAAAGTCTGAGAGTGCGAGAAATGTTTGATAAAACCCTCTTCCCGTGGAGAGTGTTACTGAAGAAAAATAATTATTTTGACACATACCAAAAATGATAGATTAGAAAGACATGAGATTTGGAGACAGAAAGTTCTCATAGCTTTCTTACTTAACAGGCTGTGTGATCTTGGGAAAGTCTGAGCATTACTTAACTCATTAGTCAAGAGGATGAGTTGAGATGATATATCTTGGGGCTATAAATGTTATCATTCCACCAAAATTGTTAGACACTTACTAAGTGAATTCTCATTTTCTCAATGACTTTTATTATAATCAGCTAAGTTTTTCAGGAAGAAATAAAGATCCCAGAATAGGTCATGGTAAACATTTAAGCTGTAGATTTAAAGAAAAAATATAATGCATATAACCGTAATTGACACACCCATTTTCCTGGCAATGCATTGCTGTGTACATTTGAGTGACTTTTTGTGCTTGGGTGAGCCACTCAGCATTGGGAGTGATTGTGGCATCCACAGGCTAATAAGCCAATGCCAAACACCTTCAGCAGAAAGCAGAACCCAATTCCAGACCACGGCCCTGCTGCGGAGCAATCACAGCAGCAGCGACCATGACAGCTAACACCTGCTGATGTATCAGTACCGATGTACTAAGACCTTTTCCTTTTTTTTTCTGTTTTAATCCTCCCAACAATCATATGAGATAGGCATTGTTATTAATCCATTTTAAATATGGGAAAATGGAGGGGTAGAGAAGTCAAGCAGTTTGCCTGGAGTCACACAGATAGGAAGTGATGAAGCCAAGTTTTAACCCTAGCACCCTAACCACAGACTCCACCTGCTTAACTGCTGCATTCTACTTCCTCTCACAGCTGCTGTCTCATGGACAGGCTGGCTGGTCGCCCATGTGCAGAGGTCTACCAGATGCCTAGTGGTGACTAAGGACGTATGTATAGAAATTGCCCTCTTGCCCAGCTCTACCAAGAAGAGCTTCACTGCTCCTGAGACACTTTGCTCTGGGAAGGCCAGGTGCACAGTGTTTATCTGTGTACATCTACTATTCTCAATGCTAAGGAGTCATTGCCGTGGTCCAAACCGATGAATTCCCCAGAGCACAAGGATGGCCTTTGAAACCTTGCTGAGCTCTCTGAGGCAGCAAGTCTGGAGTATTGACAGAGTCCCAGCTGCCTGTTTTAGGACCCTTGCGTGAGAAGGTACAGGAGGCCTATTACACTGCCCTGAGGGTTTTGAGAGCTTGTGGGCTCCTGGCCAGGGTAGCTGGGTGTCTGGTATCCCCACATTCCAAAGCCCCTCCCTCTGCCATTCCAGAGAAGGACTTTACGTCCACTTCTACAGAATCATTGTCTTTCCGCACCGGGAGCCAAGTGAGCCCCCACCTCACCCGTGAGTGTGCAGGAGACTGGTTATAATTGCTTTCTCCATTTCCCTCTCTTCCCACTAACTCTTAATCTCTGTAGTCTAGCTTCCTCTCCCATGCTCCCCTTCCCTACAATGCTCTAGTCCAGGTCACCAAAACAGACTGACAAATCCAGTGGTTAGACCTTCCCTTTCCCTCCCCCTCCCCCTCTCCTTCCCCCTCCCCTTCTCTCTCCCCCTCTCCTCCTCCCCTCCCCCTCCTCCTCATTGTCTCTGAAGCACTTGACAGTAATGACCTTTCTCCAATTTGAACATTAGAAACTCTCTTCATAAATTTTTTGTCCAAACTCCCTTTCAGTTCTCCTTCTTCTCTGATTGTTCCTTCTCAGTCTCTTTTGCAAACAATCTCCCTTTTCTGTGCCAACCCTTAACTGTTGATGTCTGCCAGGGTTCATCATGGCCCTCTTCTCACTCCACTGCTTCAACTAACACATGTGTGCTGATGATTCCCAAATCTCCTTGGAGCCCAAATCTCTCCTGATCTCTAGACCCAAATACCCAACCTCCACTTGGATGACCCTTAAGCATCTCAAAGTTAGTGTCTCCAACTCACTGAATTTCCAGTAAATCAAATCAGTCCACTTTGCCTATTGCAGTGAATTACACCACTATCTACTCTGTCACAAGAGCCAAAAATCTGAGAGTCATTCTTTCACCTTCCTTTCTCAAGCAAATAACTATATCCAGTTAGTCATTGAGTCCTGTCACTTCTACCCTCTAGAATATCTCTTCTCTGAGGTCAGCCCCTTTCCTGTGCCCTGATTCCCCGACCTCTCCTGGATCTTGGGCCTGAAGATCCAGGAGCCCAGATCTTCATTCTCTTTACTGATTCCTTCATATTGCTATTTAATCATACTCAAGTTTCTCCCATCCCTTAAGTTGCCACATGGACTCTACTCTCCTACAAACCTAGTGATAATAGCTACCATGTCATTTATTTAGCATATCTTTATTGAGCACCTACTATGTGCTAGACAGGTTTGTAAGGCTAGGTGCTTAAGCATTGTATAAGATACATAAAATCTTTCCCCTCAAAGAGCCTCCATTTCATTGGGAGACACAGATAGCCTGTGTAGATAAAACGTCACAGTTTTATAGAGCACTTACTGTGTGCCAGCCACAGTGCTAAACACCATAAATTCATTATCTCATTTAGTCTTTTCAGCAACCATATGTTTTTTATGCCCATTTTACAGACAAAAAAGCTATAACTTACCCAAAGTCACAGCACAGAACCAGCAATCAAACCCACCAATCCTATCTTCTGTCCTAAGTCATGGCTCTGAACCATGAGCCTATAGGGGAATACAGATTCCTTTTGCTTGGAGAATATTTTAAATAGTAGGTACCCCCTTCAGCGAAATCCTTAGGTGCTGTGCCTTTCCAGGAAGAGCAGGGAGCTCCTCTCAGCAGAGTGTTCAGGGTTGACAGCCCTGCAGGGCTTTGACAGACAAAGTGGCTGTCCTTGACCTGGACTTCAGCTTGAGACTGGAGGAATAGCCATCTGTGTCCTCTTGATTTCTCTACCATCAATTTTTCTTCATGTGTTCCTCAGTGTTAGTTGTTCTGACCTCCTCCAGTAACAAATCCATGTTCTACTTTTCAATTAATTTCACTTCTTGTTTCAGCCTATACCTTCTGCCTCCCCCACCATTCAAGGAATTCAGCCCCACAGTACCTTATAGTTACACAATCTAACTTCTTCCTCTTCTCTCTGTGTTCTAACCCTCATAGGTGGGTCTGCAATAGATGGCCAGAACTTGTGATTTCTTTGGACAAATCTCCTTCCCTAGATGACTAGGGACCCACACTCTTGCACAGGTGAATATTGCAAACCCACGTGTTGGGTTCTCCCTCATTATAAACTCATCTGCTTCAGGCAAAGTGCTAGGCCTCAGTCTGCTAACTGCTCCCAATGGTATCAGAGTGTGTCTTTCCGTTTTCCTGCCCCAGTTCAGGACTTATGTCTCATCCTCTCTCTAATTTCTCCTGAAGGTGAGTGCTAGGCACAGTCCTTGGGAAAATTCCCCTGCAGGCCATCTGTCAGCTGGGAGCCTGTTGAATCAAAAGGAATATGAGCTGGTCTCATTTTTGAGAAATTGAGAATAAAGTTTTAGAAATGTCTATAGCAATTAGAGTAAGTTTATGTCAGGTGACCCTAATAATTAAAAGATGAAGCTTTATGTGTTTTAATTTTTCTAGTGATTCACTTTTTACTATACTTTATGAAAGCATCCCTCTGTGACAGAGTTGAAATTTAAAAAGCAAAACAAATTGGTCCTTCTTCACAGATGTGTGCTAAGCATTGGACCGCAGTGATAAGAGCATAGGCTTTGGGTTGGCTTAACTTCTCCCAACCTCCCTGTCCTCATCTGCACCTACTGAACTTGGGGTTACTGGAAGCAGTGCATGGATACAAACATAAACACATATCCAGGCACCTGTGCTCTGGAATTGGTGAGGACAGAGGAGGCCTTAGAGCGGGAAGGGGTGATAAGAGATTGATCGGGAGACTTCCTGGTGCAGGTGATGCCTGAGCTATGCCCGGAAGGATGGGACTTCAGTAGCAAGGTCAGTCACTCTGGGGGAGCAGCTTCTTCCCTTGCAGACCCAGTTCCAGGCTCTGTGGGAAGTAGGAACCCGGCATGCACTTAGAGCGCAGTCTCTAGTGAGAGCAGGCAGGCGGGCTGCATTCCTGTGGTATTTGAAGATTGATCTTGTCAGATTAGCAGCTTTGCTTTTCTTGGTTCAGGTACAAGATCCCCACGTGGGGAGCTCTGCTCCTGGGTAAGAGCAAAAGCTGAGGAAAGCAGGGAACGTGATCTTGGCCCTTCTCCCAGTCTGTGCAAGGCTGCAGGCCAGGAACCGCCCTGCACAGGCTCCTCAGTGAGGGCGAGTCCAAGTCTGAGCTCCACTCACAGACCCAGGGTGAGGCAGGAGCACTGCAGAGAGGAGGATGCTGGCACTTTGTGACTTGGTCCTGCTCTCCCTACTCTGTCTGCACCCAGGGGCTGGGGTGCAGAGGGTCACAGCTGCATGTAGAGTGCCTTCCCACATAAATAGCCGGAGCTAGAGGGGAGAAGCAGGACTGCAGCCTTACTTCTCCCAGATGCAAGCAGGACACCTGTCCTTTCCTGCTTCCTGTCATCTGAACTTTCTACTCTCTGCTCCCGTTCCATGCATGGAACCATGCTGTACTCCTAGGCAAATGAAGGAGCCAAAGGGAAGCCACAGCCCCACCCAGGGAGCCTGAGTTCAGTGAATCTCAGGAGAGAGATCTGGGCTAGAGCCTTAAAAATTGGAGATAATCCATACAGAAATCTCAGAGGATAGATGAGATTATCCAGGATGATGTGAGAGTAATGGGCAACATGGCTCCTGCTCTTGGGAGACCCTGATGGGGAAAATGCAAGCCTGACCACTGGCAGCATGACAAAGGCAGGCCTGTTGACAGCTGGCCAGAGGCATCTCTGTACCTCTTCTGTTGAGATCAACCCATTTTTCTTTTTTGTGTTCCACACGCTTAGTTTGGGGAAGTTTCCCATACCAGAACAACTTGAGAACACAGTTTGAAAACAGATGGTTGGCAGAAACAAAAGGACACCTGCACTCTTGCTCAGCCCCTCAAGAGTGTCTAGGCCAGAGACCAGCTGTAGAGCTCACCCCAAGAAGCGTGCCTACAGTGGAGCAAGACCCCCAAATGGGCCAAGGCATGTGCAAGGGGCCTGGGCTCAGAAACAGCTCTGTGGGGCCTGATTAGAGATGGTTCTGTGACTACCATCCCCACTGACCTTACTCCCACACATCCATGGGTGGCTGTGATCAGTGAGGCTCCAGCCAGATAAAGGACTGTCTCCACCTCATTCCCCATCTCCTCCATCCACCCTCCCAAACACCCTCAGGACAAGCAAGGGGGATTAAGGGCAGGACTTTGTTCAGCTCTGTGTTTGTCCTTAGGATCTTTTGTACCCTCTCTAAACCGCGGCCCACACACCTGTGCCTTTTTCTTTCTTTCTTTGTTGCGTGCACAGGTGCCCCTGGTATCCAAGGTCCCTTGTCTCCCTCCTCCCCTACACCCAAGGGAGGGTGCAGTGAGAATGACCACTGCTTTGATTAGGTCCTGTGAGCCCATGAGGTTCTACTGATGGAAGGAATCCTTCCTCAGAGGCAATGACCTTTTTTAAATAAGGTGTGGCCAGTTCTGCTATAGCCTAGTATTCCTGAGGTAGGATAGAGAACAGTACCGCGGCAACAGGCCGCGCACAGCGAACCATGCCCTGGTGCTGGCAGCTCACCCAGGAGACTTGGGCCCTTGACCCAGCCCTGTCTCCAGCAGGCTCCGACAAAGTCACTGACTCTTATGGAGATGCATTCCTTTGCTGCCACTCAAATTATTGGGAGGAAACAGAGGGTTCAGGGGCTATAGTCTGGCCAGAGAGAGCTGTCAGCACAGGCACAGCTGCATATAGGTTGCAGGTTCAGGAGTGAGCTTGATTCATCTGTCTCTATTCAGTACTCACTCAGGGACTCCACGGAGGAGTGTTTGCTGAAGGGAGAAAGGCAGGACCAGCCATGCTCTGCCCTGCATCTGGATCCCCAGGGCTGACCTCTGTTAGCAGCAGGTCTTGTCATTATCCAACCTTGGGCCCTTTCAGGCAGGACTTGGGAATCAGATGCAGAGAGGGTAGGGCAGGGACCCAGATTACAAGGCGAAAGCCACCATGTTTCCTCCAGCAGGAGACTGTTCCTTTTCTTTCCTTGCCATGGCTAGACCTAAGTACAGGCTACATTTCAGCCCTGAGGGTTGGCGTGGATTTCAGAAAGTAGAGCACTTTGTAACGGGGGCAGAAGTGGTCCAACCCTACTCAGATGACCATTGCTTGGTGCGGGGGTGAAGTTGGTCAGGGGAAGTGGGGAGGGGCATCTCTGTTGCCCAACTTCACCACTGGGTCAGGGATCCTTGAGATCGAGACCTTGCCAGTGCCCGTGCCAGGTTCACAGCACCTCATTCATGCTATCTTAACAAAGATTGAATGGGGCTGGGGGCTCCCCTTCCTCAGTCTGGGCAGATGAAACGAGCTTGGGTTTTGGAGTCAAGCAAACCTGGGTTTGAATCCCAGCTTTGCCACTTAGCTAGCCAAGTGACCTTGGACAAGTTCCTTAGTCATACCCAGCTTCAGTGTCCCCTTCTACAAAGTGGGAGTAGCAGTCTCTGCTTCACGGGCAGTTAGGAGGACTCCATAAGCTGGAGCCCCTGAGGCCTGAGGCCTGGTGCCTGAGGCTGACCGACTGATGCTCCGTCAGTGGTGATGCTTGTTGTTGCTGCTCTATCTCCTCACACCCTGATGGCCTCAGCTCTTATCGAGACATTCTGGTATGTGTCTTGACAGGAGCCGTCAGGACTTGTATAGACTGTGCATACAAACCCCGGTGATTGGCATTTGTTGATACAGGAATGCTTCCGAGTATGGGGAAGTGTGACTTTTGGAAAATCCAGCCACACAGGATGCAACTGATAACTTGTAATTTAGTAAAAAAGGCTTCTGACCACGTGACAGGGCTGGGCTGTCAGAGCAGCAGGGAACTGATGCCTCCTGGTGCCCTAACCTCTGTGTGGCCCTTGCCTTGCAACCCATAGTCTTTTACACCTTTGTGCTTTTCACATGCTGTTCCCCCACCAGGAGTGCTCATCTCCCAATTCTCTGCCTTAGAACCACTCCTTTACTTTAACAAGCAGCTCACATTTCACCTGGCACAAAGTATGGTGATCTCTGGTCAAAGAGCTGCTTATGGTGGCCTCTCCCTCAGAAGGGGCCTGGGCGAGGCCTGCACTCAATTTTGGGGGTGCCATGTGCATGTGCTGCCTGGAGTGGCCCTCCTCACAGTCTCCACCTTTCAAACTCCAACTCAGATGTCCCCTCCTCGGTGAAGCTTTTCCTTGGGTCCCCAGGCAGAGTTAGATGTGGGGCTCCCATAGCTCTTTGTGCATCTCTATCTGTAACACTTAACACGTTGCATCGTAGTTCCCTCCTGGGCCCTCCACTAATCCTTGTCTTATTTTCACCTTTAATTTACCCTGTGTCACTCATTGAGAATGAGTTGGGACAGTTCCCATTTCCCCAGCCTTTGTCTGTCCTATTAGCACAGTTGTCACAGCCGGCTTTGGCTTGGAGAGGGAAATGAAAGTAGGGGATCCACTGACCTTGCGCTACATCCAGGCCCACTATGCTGCTTTGGCAGGCACTCTGGGCTTCCTTCCCAGCAGCCACACCGACAGCATCAATAGTGGGAAGAGTCTAAATGATTCTGAGAAGATACTAAATTCTAGATAATTCTCCTCTCAGAACAATTAGCTTGATGGGCTCCTAAAATTAACTCAAATAATTGGGAATTGCATATCTATTCACTTGTTTAATGCATTTTTATTAAATGCCTGTGTTGGACACTGGGGAAGTGGCTTTGAAAAATGCAGGCGTGGTGCCCAATCACCGTCTGGGGGGCGTGAGCTGAAGTTGTCCCTCAGGGTTCTAGTGACATTCAGGCAAGGTTGAAAAGTGAGAGGCTTGGCTGAGAGGCCCCACACCTGGCTCTGGGGTGGCAACAGCACACTCCGTGGCTGAGTGAGTGTCACACAGTAGCTCTGTGGGCTGTGGCAGGACTGAGAGGATGACAGCTTTGGAGACTTAGAAAAGCTGTCTTGAGTAGCTTTCATGGAACCGGGTTATAGAAAGGCAGAAATGACATCTGAAAAGACTCTGAGCAAGACTTCTTGGCATGTTCCCCCAAGTCAAGCCCAAACAAAAGGCCGTTGATGGCATGTCTTCCGCATAAGTCACGAAAAGCTTCAGAGGAAGGGTGAACAATTATTGCTTTGCAATTCAGAGACCATAAAGAATGAAGAATGGCTGGGGGAAATCATCTGCCCCTAGATTTAAGCACGTCTGTGCAGCATGTGATCTTAATTCCTGTGCCCCCTGCAGAGGTGCCCATGTGGCAGAGAGTGCCCGCGGGAATGGGAGAGAGCCTCTCACATCCTCTACTGTGGGGGCCAGAAGCAGGCCTCAGAGATCCCCGTTTAGACCTTGCGCATGGTGACTGCTTGTCCCACTCCTGACCCCAAGGGACCCAAGTTAGATTCTGCCCCTCCCTACCCCTAAACAACCCCACTCTGCCAAGCCTTGTGCAGGGCTTTGGGGGGACCATGATAAGTAACAGTTGGCTGCCCCCCAGAAGCTGAGTGGATGAGAAAGACAAGAACAGTGTGGTGACTGCAGTAACAGCAAGCCAGGGAGCTGTGCACCCCCAGCTTAAGGCCCCTAACCAGAGTGGGCAGGAAAGGCTTCCTAGAGGAAGTGCCACTTGTGCTGTCGGAGGACATTAGAAACTGGCCAAGCAGAGAGCCTAGGATAGGCAGTTACACTGAAGGAAGGAGACACACTGGCAAGTAATTTCGGCTGCCCAGAGTACAGGCCCTGGGGTGAGAACAGGCCATGAAGGCCATGCTGAGGAGTTTGCCATTTTATTTTATTTTCAATTGCAGTTGATATTCAGTATTATTTTGTATTAGCTTCAAGTGTATAACACAGTAGTTAGACATTTATAATTTAGGAAGTGATTCCCCCCATAAATAGGTTTTAGTACTCACCTAGCACCATACATACTTATTATAATATTATTGATTATATTCCCTATGTTGTACTTTTTATCCCGTGACTGTTTATTGTTATAAAAACTCTTTATTATGAGGTCAGAACTTTAGAAGTTTTAGAAAGGTCATTACCTGAAGTGGAGGGGAAAGGGTTAGAGGAGGTGACACTGGGGAGGGAGATGCTGGGAGTCAGTGATAAGGCAAGGAAGGGTCGGTGAGATGTTAGGGAAGGAGAAATGGCATTCGGTGGCTCCTCCATAGGGGGGAGTAGAAACGGACCCCCAGATTCTGTCCCTCGCAGCTGGGGAGATGGTGGCACTACTTCCTAACCTAGAGAGCACAGAGGGGAGGGCAAGTGTGGGGGCAGCTGTTGAGTTCATTTGGGGAAATGCTGACCTTGAGCTTCCAATGGAGTATCCAGTAGAGAGGTGAGCACCACTGTCCTTTTAGTTTTGTTTTCCAATTTTTTTCTTATAAACAACATTGCTATGAATAATATTCATATAAATAAGTCATTATGCAGTTCCTTGACAATTCCTCATGTCCCTGGCATAGTGAAAGAAATTTTTTCTTGATATTGCCCTGGCTTGTTGTATTTATCCCTTTTTATCACCGGGCATCTCAACTTGAAATCTGTTTACCTAAACTTCCTTCCCACTCCTTCCCCTATCATTTATCTTACAAGCATTTCCATATACTGGGTACCATGTTAGGTACTAGGATGCAAACTAATTTTTACCCTAGACCTTCAGTCTAGTAGAAGGGGTGTCAGACATAAAAACAAAACTGTAATGTAGAGTGTTGATGTTATGGTAGCTGAAAGTATAGGATGCCTTGAATATACTGAAAGGAGGCACCAAATTAAACGGGTCAGAGAAGGCTTTTGTTTTTCTAAGGAGGATTCCTAGGCTTACTCCTCTTCTACCATTATTATTGACAGTACCTCTTGATCTTCATTGTAATTATTTGCTTCTAGTATTTAAAAGCCAGAGATGATCCTCTTATTGGTTCATTGATAAGTGGTATCTCACCATCATTTAGTTGAAAACTTTTTTTCCTGTTTTTGTTTTTATTTTGTATTTAGCAGGGGTAGGTGCTACATGTGTCAGTGGGTGGGATAGATATTGTCAGTAGCTCCTTAAAATATGTGGTCTGTGGACCTGAAATGTTCATGGGCCCCTCAAAGCCATACCCAACAAGAGCCAAAGAGCTGTGCCTTATCCTGGTCTCCTGACCCCCTCTGGAATCACTTGCTGTCTGCCTCACACTCCCATATTCTTTCATCACTACCTGTTCTCTAAGATATCCAGGTAAGGACATTGTTATGGTCCCCTTCAGCAGCCTGGACAAAATGCTGGAAGTTCCTTTCCCTACCCGACTATTAGCCAGCAGCTCTGGGAGTATGTATACCAGAGAACACCTAGAGAAACCATCTTCTTTGCATGAACTGGTTAGAGAAGGATTTTTGAAGGAAGTGGTATTTTATCCAACTTCTTAAAGTTGCATAGGGCCAGGCGTAGCTCAGTGGTTGAGCATCGACCTAGGATCTAGGAGATCGGGGTTCGATTCCCGGTCAGAGCACATGCCTGGGTTTCGGGCTTGATCCCCAGCAGGGGGTGTGCAGGAGGCAGCCGATCAATGACTCTCATCATTGATGTTTCTCTCTCTCTCCCTCTCTCCTTTCCTCTCTCTGAAATTATTAAAGACGTATTTAAAAAAAAAAAAAAAAAAAAGATTGCATAGGAATTAGGCAGTTGGAAAATGATATGTGTTCTAGACAGAGGGAATGTATAAACTAAGGGCACTGAGAACCACAAGGATAGTCAGAGAACTGCAAGTGTTTGGACATGCTTGGGGCACAGTGTTATATCCTAAAATGTTGGAAAACAGGCTGGAGAAGTCATGAAGGGCCTGGGACTGTTACAGGTCACTCTAAAAGGATTTTGATTGTAACCTGAAGAAAATGGGGAATTATTGACATGTTTTAGACAAGAGTCAAGAGAGTGACATCATCAGATTTGCTGTTTGAGAGACTGTTCTAACCTAATATGGAAGGTGAATTGGAGGAGGGTACATCGAAACATGAAGATCAGTTAGGAGACTGTTGCAGTAACTGCTGAAGGCAATTCCATAGGGATGGAGAAGAAAGACTTGGTAACACTTAGTAAATACAATCAAAGTGTTCCTTCTCTCCTCCCAGAACATCTCGTGTGGCATTTCTACCACCACCACCACATCTGATCATAGCACCATTATGTCTCCACCTCTAGGACCAGCAGCCTGTCATTCCTCTCTCTGGCCAGCCCTAGCACCTATTATGCCTACTGACTTGATTTCATGATTAACTAGGTATAGAAGGTTGGGGAGAGGGAAGAATATGGAATGACTCCCAGGTTTCTGTCTTCAAAGATAGAAAAAAATAGGGATGCCATCCGTTGAGATTGAGAACCCAAAAAGAAGGGCATTTGTTTTTGGTTTTGGTCAGGAGGAGAGGAAAGGGCAGAGATCTTGAATTTGGTTGTGGACGTAATGGTTTGAGATGCCTCTGGAACACTGAAGGAGAGAGATGGAGTGGTCACATGCATGTGTAAGTCCAGAGTTCAGGAGAAGAGGTCAGAGCTGGAGCTGAGGCAGTGGGAGCTGTCAGCATACAGAGGAAGTTTTGGCAGTGGATGAGGTAGTGTAGGTCAGGTGTGTAGACTGGTTCCCAAACTGGCAGCTTATTAGCCACATCCACCTGTACACAGGCTTCGTGTGGCTGGACTGTGTTTTCAAATAATGTGAATACTTTTAGGCATTGAGTCCACTCTAGCTTGCTATGACCCTGTTACTTTTTGTTGCCTTACATCTGGTCCAACTAACATATTTATAGTATCTTCTTGGCCCTTGTAGGCATTTGAGATTATAATTTTGGAGGGAGAAGAAGAAAGCAGAAGAACATAACTCTGGGGAATACTAACTCATAAGGGATTCATAGGAGGAAAACCTAAGGAAGGAAAAGGGAAAGAATGGACGGAGGGATTGGAGGAACTCATGAGAACAGTATTTTGTTTTCTTCAAAATTATGGAAGGCAATGTAGGCAAAATGTAATAAGTATAAAACGTGGATTCCATTTGATCCAACAATTCCACTTCTAGTATTTCACATAAGGAAATAATCATATTTGTGCACGCAAGTTATAATATGATGCTTGTTGCAGCATGTTTATGATAGCAAAAGATTGGAAACAACACCAATGCCTCCTATATGAGAACGCTTAAGTAAATATTGCATGTCCATGTGATGAAATAATATGTAGTCATTAGAAGTGATGATGTCAGACTATATTTACTGACATGCCCCCACAATTTTTTGTTAATTTTTCCAGAGCAAGTTATGGAACAGTACATATAATTCCATTTTGTGGAACGTCTAGTTGTAGAAGGAAACGTCTGGAAGCCTTCACACACAAATCACAAGAGCCTCCCAATAGCTAAATCCAGGAGAACTTTCTCTGGGGCCTGTGTCTTTGACCTTTCTGAGGCTTTTGACATTGTTAAACTTTCTTGGCTTCTGCTCCTTGTCATCTTTCCCTGAGGCTGGCAATCAGGACTGAAAAATGGCATACTCGGTCCTGGGAGAGAACTTCAGAACTGGCAGCTTGTTTATACCCTAGTCACACTCTAACAGGGCACTTACTGGGCAGTGCTCTGGAGGGAGTGGTTATGGACAGTGCTTCCCTGGTCCTTATTCCATTTGAGTCTTCATAACTCTTCTGAAATGAAACCCTTCCCAGGTCTCTGGTACAGGTTTCCTCTCTTTGCCCACCTCCCACACTCTCTAGCAAAATTCCCTGGCTATCCCCTCTCTCCCATGCCTTCTGTTCAATGAAGGGGTTATTTTTAACAGTGTTGTATATACCATGCTTAAATCCTGGCAAAACACCAGAGCTTTGGAATAGACACAGAAATAGTCTCCCACAACCCTTCCTTTTCTAAAGTTTTTCCTTTTAAAGAGATAAAACAAGTTATCTAAACTGTGGGCAGCCCTACCAAGAAAGTCCCTAGACACTAGCACTGAGAGACTGAACTTACAGCCTTGGCCGCAGAGGTTGGGCTGGAGACTGGACCTGCTGCCACTTTGGGACTTGCTTCAGCCCAGGGGGAGATGGTTCCTGACACTTCCCTGGGCTTGGTGGGTCTAGAATCCCTGTGTCTGAGAATCACAGAGAATACCTAGTCCATCCCCCATTTCCAATAGCCAGAAGCTCTTAACCTCCAGAAGCAGCCCATCCACTTCAAGATACTCAGTAACTAGAGAGTTTTAACTAAGAAAAGCCAAAATCTGCCTTCCTATAACTTCTACCTATGGGCCTAGTTCCACCTGCCTCAGCCACACAGGACATGTCTAATCCCCCTTCTCTGTCAGATTTTCAGAGATTTGAAGCTGGTGATCATGGGCCCTCAAGTCCTCTCTCAGCAGACATCTCTGCTCTGAACGCCCCTCCCTGTCATGTTCTCGTCTCTGGGTCGGTTCCACTTGATTACTGTTCCTTTAGGAGGTACCCAGAGTGGAGCTCATGCTTGCTCAGAGGTGGCCTGCCATGCGGAAGGGATCAGGATAATCAATCCTCCCATTTTTAATGCTCCTCATAGTGACTGCCACCCAAGAGATGCTACTTTGGTGGTCATGTCACATTGACTGTAAGCCTGTTCTTGACGTGCTCCTGCCGAGTCCCCATCCCCTTCCTCCTCAGGACTATGATAGAATGTATGGGCCCAAACCATGCCTGGCCATGTAGCTGCCTATTGAGAGCTATTTGGATCCTCCTTGGATTTCCAACATAAGCTGTTTCTTTCCTTTCTGTTTGTCTTCCCTAGATTTGATGATTGAGCCATTCTATCTTTGTCCAAGGAGTATACATAAAAACAGAGACCAAGATAAGCCTAGAACAGAATCTGGCCACTGACCTGGTAGGTGTGAGCAAAACTCCACCAGCTACCAGACTTGCAAACCACTCTGCCATTAGCCCACATTGCTGTCCCTCTCTCATACCTCATATCATATCCAGATATTTTCTACATGCTCTTCTATGGTCCGCATGTAGTATCTACAAGCTCCGTGCACAGACTCATCCTTTATAAGCACCACAGAGTCCTAGAAGGAGCACCGATTTTGAAATCCGAAATCTCAGGTTTCAGACCTGGCTTGTCACCTTCTCACCTTGGACAAATCACTTCAACTCTTTGAACCTCAGTTTCTACATCTGTAAATTAGGGGGAATGCCCATCCTGCTCATTTCAGATGGCTTTTGTGAAGATGAAAGCATTACAGTATAACGAGAAATGGTAGGCAACAGTAAGGTGATGATAATTCATAAACATTTATTGAAAACTGCAGTGCTTAAAAGTAGGGATCACATATGCCTTGTTGAATGTTTTCCATCAGGAGGTTTGATGTGCCACTGCCCATCACAATGACAGGTCCACCAGGAGGAAGGGAGCTAGAGCCTGGGGGTGGGGGAGTCAGCACTCAGGGACTTGGGGTAAAGTAGCGTAAGTACTTCCCAGGAGGGTCTGAAAGCAGGGTAACAGTCGGCCTTTGCTAGTCACGTTTGGTGTCAGGACACATGTTGAGAATACGAGGCTTGAAACCTGCAGGAGGCAAGGCAGGAATGGAACCTCAGAGGTTGGAACTAGAGATGGAGAAGTCCTCGGTGAGAGCTGGGTCTCTGGAGTGGTGGGGGTGGAGGCAGCCGACGTCAAGCTGAATCATGAGGTGAGGATCTATGGTCAGTGCGTGTGGGCTGTTCTGGAGGAATGAGCCTGGGAAGGGAGAAGAAAGACTGGCTGGAAGCCGTGGCGAGCGTGGCCGTGAAGGGGGAGTGGGCGTCTGGACCGGCAATGGGAAGGCCCCCTTATGCAGACTGGAAGAGCGGCGATACAGAGAAGAATGCTGGCATAAATGATACAACAGGTCCTTAGGACAGTGAGGGCAAGGGTTGGCCTTTGATCTCAAGAGGGACACTCTCTCATTTGGTAGCAGGTGCTGAGAGAGAAGCTTGAGAAGAGTGGACATGTTTGTAACACCACTGTAGAGTGGAAGAGACTGCTTACTGGGGCAGCCCAAACACTGTCGGGCAGCAGAGCAGGCCAAGTGGAGACCGTGGATCTGTAGTGGCTCCAGTTGGTGTACTTGTGTGGGTTTTCTCCAGCAGGCTTAGTCGTCCAGGTATAGGGACAAGGATTCTGAAAGAAGTAACTCCAGACCGGAAACTATGTCCCAGATTGACTATGTTTCCTAGAGGATTTCTCTGTAGGGAACGGCTTCTGTCCCGAAAGTAAGGAGAAAGGTGCCGGAGTTGGGGTAGAGACAGAGCTCAGGCCACTCCAGAGGAAGCAGCCATGGCCAGACCGCACTGCTGCCAGATAAACAGCAGGCCACGGGCAGTTAGTTGCCAGGACCCTCCTGGCCTGTAGAGCACTCTGGCTTCCCTGGAATGAGGTGGCCAAAGTCCTTGGCAGGTTGTATGCTAAAGGTGGAGGATCCCAGAACCCTGGTGGAGAACTCTGGAGAAGGGGGCTAGGAAAGCTGGCGGGCAGCATCGCAGCATAAGCCTGTGAGACTCAGAGGACCTCTCGCCCATGGGTCAGGGCCATTGGAACTATGGTGATGGAGAGTATGCAAGAGGCTGGACTATGAGGCACAACAGTCCCTTGGCCTTTGATACAAAGATCCGGTCTGAGGACAGGACTTCTAAATACCTCACTCAAGTCATTCTGGAGCCTTCAGCTGCCTGAGGTAAGCAAGATGGCTCACAATCTAACCAGAGGAATCAACGTCTGGGAGCAGGGCCCAGCCTGGCCCAGGGAGGGAGTCCTGGTGGGGCTGTTGGTAGTTATTGGTAAGACAGCTACTACCATCAACCCTGCCTCTGACCTGGCACTCCCTGCAGGAGAAGGAGGGCATGACTGATACCAAAACTGGGAGGGAGCGAAGGAAAGAACGGATAGTTATTGAGCAACGGTGTGCCACGAACTTTGCATGTTTATCATTTCATCTGTGAGGTAGAGGTATTATTAGCCCTGTTTTTCATTCATTCATTCAACAAATATTTATTGAGTGCTTGCCCGGTGTCAGGTGCTGGAGATACAGCTGTGAGCAAAACAAACATCCCTGCCTCTGTGGAGCTCGTATTTTAATGGGGAAACAGGCCGAAAACCCAGATATATAAATAAAATGTATAGTACATGAGATTGTAGGGAGTGTTAGAGAAAAATAAAGCAGGAATGCTGAATAGAAAATTAGGGAGGGTAACTGGGAAAGGTGACATTTAAGTAAAAACCTCAAGGGCCATATCCAGTTTTGCTCAGTGGTTAGAGCAACGGCCTGCGGACTGAAGGGTCCCAGGTTTGATTCCAGCCAAGGGCACGTACCTCGGTTGCAGGTTCCCTGTCCCCAGTCGGGGCACGTGCAGGAGGCAACCAATCCATGTGGATGTGTCTCACTCTCTGTCCCTTCTACTCTCTCTAAAAAGCAATGGAAAAAATATCCTCTGGTGAGGATTAAAAAACAAAACAAAAAAACCTAAAGGAAGTTAGGGAGGGGGCATGCTGATATCTGGGCGAAGAGCCTTCCAGGCAGAAGAAACAACCAGTGCAAAAAATGTTGCCGGGAAATAAGAGATGAAGTCAGAAAGTTAAGAAGTGTAAAGCATAGGGACACTGTAGGTCATTGTAAGGATGGAGGAGTAACAGGTTTTCAAGGATCACTGCCTTGATGAGAGTGGACTGTTGTGAGGCAGGGAGTCAATAGGGGGCTATTGTAATAATTATGAGAGAGATGACGGTGACTCAGACCACAGTGGATAGTGAAGGCGGTGAGGCATTGTCATGTCCAGGATATATTTTGAAGGTAGAGCTGACAGCTCAGAAGTAGATATAAGGGAAAGCAAAGAATGTAGGCTGACTTCAGATATTCTGCCTGAGCAACGAGAAGAGTGAAGGTCCACTTAACAAGAGGGAGAAATGACTGCAAGAAGAGCAGGTTTTAGGGGGAGTATTAGGAACTCAAGCTGGAGATGCCTCTTAGACATCCAAATGGAGATATTGAGAAGGCAGAGGACTGTGGGAGTCTGGCATTCAGGGGAGAGGTCTAGTCTATGAAAATGAGTAAAGGTAAACGGAGAAGAGTAGCAGGGACTGAGTCCTGGGGCATGCCCACGTTTAGTGCTGCAGGAGTTGAGGAGGAAACGACAAAGGAGGAATGCCCAGTATGATCGTAGGAAAGCCAGGAAAATGTGGTATTCTGGAAACCAAATGAAGAAAGTATTTCAAGAGGAGTAATTAACTATGTAATATGTTGCTGGTAGGTAGGGTGATTATATAAGTTATTGTCCAAACTCAAACACTTCTGAGAGTGAAAGTGCACATTATTAATAATTACTTCAGGATAAGACACATAAACCAAGATCATCCCAGGCAAATCAGGATGTTGTGTAGTCACTCAATAAGAATTTACCATTGGGGAATATTATTCAGCCATAAAAAAGAGAGTGTTTTCTTTTGCGACAGCATGGATGGACCTAGAAGGTACTATGCTAAGTGAAATAAGTCAGTCAGAGAAAGACAAATATCATATGATTTTACTTATATGTGAAACCTAAAGAACAATATAGACAAAAAAAACAGAAACAGACTTATAGATACAAAGAACAGACTGATAGTTGCCAGAGGGGAGGGGGCTTGGGGGACTGAGTGAAAAAAGTGAAGGAATTGAGAAGTACAGATTAAGGATAGTTAAAGTAAAGTGTCTTCCCAAACCAGCAACGTGTTATAGATGGGAAAATCATTTTGAGAGAGACACCATAGTAAATTTTTCCAGCAGCGAATACATACAATGCACTCGGGAAAGTGAGACAGTAAATATGAAAGGAGCTAAAGATAGCCCGTGTGTACTGGTACTTTTTGGAGATACCCAAGTGTCTGACAAAGTATGTCATGATGAATTGACTCTCCTTTTCCAAGTATATAATTACACCATTGGATGCTTTTATTTTCTGTTGCTATTGTGCTTTCCTCCATTTTTTTGTTTCCTTCTGTTAATTGCTATAAGTTATTATAGTAGACATGAGTTTGATTTTAAAGCTTTCTCTGGTATATTCATAAAAAGTATGTGAAGTGAGTACCATGAAAACCTGATAACAATATCTGATCAGGACCCTTCCTCCCCTCCCCTCCCTCCCTCCCTCCCTCCCTCCCTCCCTCCCTCCCTCCCTCCCTCCCTCCCTCCCTCCCTCCCTTCCTTCCTTCCTTCCTTCCTTCCTTCCTTCCTTCCTTCCTTCCTTCCTTCCTTCTAGTTAATCCTCACCCCAGGATATTTTTCCCATTGATTTTTAGAGAGAGTAGAAGGGAGAGAGGGGAGGGAGAAAGAGACACATTGATTAGTTGGAGACAACTGCCTCCCATATGCGCCCAACCAGGGCCAGGGATGGAACCTGCAACCCAGGTATATGCCCTTGACCGGGAATTGAACCCACAACCCTTCAGTCTGTGGGCTGATGCTCTAATCACTGAGCAACACCACCCAGGACTCTTTCATCTTGTTCCTTCCATGATGTTTGTTGTTTTATACAAAGCATCTGTTAATCTGATAATGCTTAAAAATATTTTTTAAAGAAGTAAGTTTCATTTCAGAATGAGGATAGGTGGGTCCAACTGGACCATCCTCACTTTAGGGTTTGAATAATATAGAGAATATTTCATTTTCTTTAAAAAGAATTGACCATTGTATTTAGCAACATGAAAGTCATTGGTGACCTTGAATGATTAGTTGAAGAGTCATTGGAATGGATTCAAGAAAAATGAGAGAATGATCAGCAATGGCAGGTGTAGATAACTCTTTCAAGGTATGTTTCAGTAAAGAGAAAGAAACAAATGTGTGGTGACTGGATCAAGGTGGTAGGTGCATAGGTGACTGTTGTACTATTCTTTCAACTTTTCTGTATGTTTGGAAAAGTGAAAATCTTAAAGCTTTAATAAAAGGGAGGGAGTGTTTAATGTGAGAAAAATAACATTTGCATACTAATAGGAATGATAAGCTCCTGGGAGCAAACGTTGGCCGTAGTTACAAGTATGGGCTGTTTAAATTGAAAGGAAGGTCGAGAACATAGGCACAAGTGCAGGCAAGTGGCAGTGTGGAGCAGGTAGAAGTGCTAGTCTGGTTGTTTCAGTCATGTCAGTGCAGTGGTAGGTAAAAAAGGTCGACTATTGAGATAACAGTGAGGGAGGAGGTGCTGGAAATGTGAAGAAAAAGGAGAAAGTATGAATAGTTATCTAAGAGAATGGGAGAATGACTGGGCTGGTAGCATATGGTACAGCTGCCAAGGCAGTAGGAGGGTCTCACTCACTTGTCCCAAAATTTTCAAAGTCAAGAAATATCTGGAGCCCCTAGGCTAAAGTAGGTAGCTGGAGTATTTCCTTAGAGGAACAGAGTGCCCAGCTAGGGAACTTCCAAGAGCAGCCTTCATTATTTCATTGCTCACCCTGGGGTGGTGAAGAGGTATGTGATGTAATCCACCTGCATGGTTCAGGGCTTCAGACTTCCCTGGCCAGCGCAGTAGGCACACCCTTCACACTTCTCTACAGAGAGAAGCAGTTAGGCCATACTCAGGCCACAGAGGCAGTGAACAGCCAGATGGTTTGTCCCCTAGTCTATGACTTGAGTACTCTTTGCTGGAGGTGGGAGGGAAGAGGAAGAATAGGTTTAGGGGAAGATAATGGACTCCTTTTAAAAAATATTTTGAGCCTACGTGCCAGTAGGACACTTTGGGCAAGATGGTCCAGATGCAGTTGTGTATGTAGTTCTTGAACTCAGAATATAAGGCGTGAGTTTGATACGAGGATTTAGCAGCCACCAGTTGGTCATTGGCATCTGGATGTTTGGAACTTGAACCCTCCAGAAACAGTTATATTTTTCAGTCTTTCCTGAGACTGTAAACAATGGTGGGATACAGAGCAGATGGTGGTCAGCAGTGACTGCCCTTGTGCCCTTAACCTAGGCTGCCTTCCTCAACACCCTCTGAAGGCAAATGGTCATATCTGACAGGTCAGCTTCTGCTCATCCACTGACATGCCTCATTCCTAAGCAGAGGGGGAAAATGGCTGACCCCTTCCTCTGGGAATTCTATTTATCTGTGGCTCTCAGAAAATAATATACCTGTATTAGTTTCCTGTAGCTGCTGTAACAAATTGTTCTTTCACAGTTCTGGAAGCCAGAAGTCCAAAATCGCCATCCCCAGGGTGAAATCAAGGTCAGCAGAGCCATTCTCCCTTTGGATGCTTTGGGATGTTATCTGTTCCTTGCTTCTTCCAGCTTTTGGCTGCTAGCATTCCTTGGCTTGTGGCTGCATCACTATAGTCTCTGCTCCTGTGGTTACATTGCATTTTGCTCCGTATGTTGTAAAATCTCCCTCTGCCTCTCTCTTCCAAGGACACGTGTGAATTTAGGATCCACTTGGATAATCCAGGGTAATCTCTTCATCACAAGACTCTACCTTTATTAGGCTTATATTTTAACCAGGAAACGCAGACTAATAAATAAACAATAAGTAAATTATTGCAAGATAGTAAATTAGAGCAAGATAATATTTGGGGGAAAAGAAAGAGCACGGTGATTGGAGGTTGTAGTATTATATAGGATGGCCAGAGTTCCCCTCATGGGCAGGGTGATGTCTGAATAAAGACTAGAAAGAGGTGAGTGAGTAAGCCAATAAACATCTGGAGGAAGAATGTGCCAGGCCTAGGAAACAGCTCAAGTAAGGGCCCATAGGCAGGAAGGAGTGTGACTGTGGTACAGTGAACAGGGGGAGAGTGGTAGGAGATGAAATAAAAGAAGAAATGGGGGAGTGGGGTGTCAGGTTCATGGATGGCTTCACACTTTACTCTGATTGAGGCAGGAAGGCATTGCATGTGTGGAAAGATTGATCTTTGATAGAAGAGTGGACACTTTTTCAGTTTTATAAAGAGGGAAGGAGGAGGAAGTGGAGTAGATGCAGGCAGTTTGCAGACTTGGTGGGAGGCAGACTCTGATCCCACTTAGCAAATATTGAGCACAGTTCTAGGTTCTGAGGGATGTGGCAGTGAACAAATTAGGCAGGTCTCTCTTCACTTAGAGCTTACATTCTCCATATTATAATAAACCTAGTACACAGAGCGAATAAGTAGAGGAAAAAGATCACTTTAAATAGTGCTAAATGTTTATGAAGAAAATAAGACGAGTGACAGTGACAGAAGAAAGAGACTCATGTTCGACACAGGAGCCGGAGAAGACCTCTCTGAGGAGGTGACATTCAAACAGAGATCTGAATGAAAACAAAGAGCTAGCCTGGGAAAGATCCAGAGGTGTTCTGGAAAGGTATAGATGTGGAAAAAGTTTGTCGTATTCAAGGACTAGACATAAATTCAATATACTGTAGCAGAGTGAGCGGAGGTGGGGGAGGGGGAACGGGACTTGAAACAAGGTTAGAGGTAAATGAGGACCAGGCCATTGAACCTGTTGCTGGGTTTATTCAGAGGGAAGTGGGAAGGTTTTAAGCAGAGGAGTAGCATGATATGGTTGATGATTTAGGACTATCGTTCGGGCCTTTCCAGAGGATGGATTGAGGGGCAAGAGTGGAAGCTGGCCCCTGACCATCACAGCAGTCAACAGGTGATGATTTGGGCCCTGGCCGAGTTGCTCAGTTGGTTAGAGCGTCCCCCCAATAAGCCAAGGTTTCTGGTTTGATCCCCTGACCAAGAATCAACCAATGAATGCATAAATAAATGGCACAAAAATCTATTCTCCCTCACTTCCTCTCTCTCTCTTTCTAAAATCAATTTTTAAAAAAAATTTTTTTAAAGAGGTGATTAATTGGACCTGGGTGGTAGCAGTGGAAATAGAAATTAGTAGATGGATTTAGAATATATTTAGAGATTAACAGGATTTGCTGATGAAATGGATGAAAGGCAGCCAAAAAAAGAGATGAGTCAAGAATGACTCCAGTTGGTTTATTTGTGAAATAGGTGTTCCTCTCTGTAGAATGTGATGATCCTGGGCTCATGGGTAAAAAGAAAAAGAATGACTCCTAGGTTTTGCTTGATCAACTACATTAGCCCAGCCTTGCCTTCCTCACCATCAAAGCCAGAACCCCCGCCCCTACACCATGGTCCTATGCATCATTGGTATTCTTACCATTTCTTCAAGTTTCCATCACACTCCTGTCCTTCTCACTAACTTCAGGCAGCAGGGCCCAAACAGCGAAATCTATCCAGCCACCTTTTCTGCGTCTGGGCTGCTGAACTGTTAGCGGAGACATACAAATATATGCCTTGGCCCCTCTGTGGCTTCATGGTCTCCAGTGTCTGCCGAGTGCTCAGCACTGCCCAGCAGTCCTTGTCCTTGGTTGACTTAGCATGGTGACTCTTTAGCATGCAATCTTTACCATTCATAAGTTACCACAGTCCATTCTTCCACACCCACAGTCCCTAACCCCAGAGATTTGCCAGAGAAGAGAGTCAATGTGGTGAACACCCTCTCAGGTGCCTCCCTTCTCTAAACGCACCTATCAGAGTAGCCATCTTCACATCCCCCCCCCACTTTTTCTGGGGAAAGGTATCCTGCCTTCTGTGCCCCTCCCCTTATACTCTGGCGCTGTCACCTCCCAGTCCTTGGTGCCTCACTCTGCTGTAACCTCTGTCTCTCGCACCTGTCCTTTTCGGCTTGTCTTCAGAGCACCAGAATACAAACGCGCTCAATTCTCCTCCCCCCCCCCCCCCCCCCGCCCTCCACTCACCAGCTACCATTCCATTGTCATCCTCTCCTTCACTACCAAGTTTCTTTAGAAAATGTCAGATCTCTCTTTAACACTCTCTCATTTCTCTTTCTCCTCAACCCCCAGCAGTCTGGGTCTGTCCTCTCTCCACCCCTGATATACGCTTCCCTAAGGGGCCAATGACTTTCATGCATTCCCAAAAGCAGTGTGATAAATAAAAATATGGATGTAAATTGTGTAGATCCATGAGAATAGTGTGAGGGTGAAATAAGATAATGTGCGTAGAGCACTGATAAGTGTCTAGGATATAGTAAGAGCTCAGTAACTGTAAATTACTCTTATTGTTGTTGTTATTGTGGCATACATCATATATTTCACAATTACCTGTGTCTGTATTTGGCTGCCTCACCCATTATCTATGAAGGCAGGGACTCAGAGCTGTTTATTATCATATTTCCAAAGACTAGACAGGGCCAGGGATAAACTGGGGCTTTCCACATATTAGAGAGATGGATGGTGGGCACTGGAGACAGATGGGACCATGTCCCTGGGCTTTGGGTTCTGTTGCCTCTGTCAACAGTCCAGCTATCATCCAGGCTTTCACTGGGGGAGGGGCACTTGCCTCTCATAGCAGCTTCTCAGCTCACAGTTCTCTCCTCCACCTCCCCATGCTTCCCTCCCCTTACAGAGAAGTTTGGGCCCCTTCCCTCCCTCCTTCATTCACACCAGGTAAAGGCTGTCAGCACTCAGCGGGAGCCCTGTCAGTAGGAGCCCAGGCACTGCCCCCTTGAGGGTCACTGTCTTAGCCTTTCCACTCCTCCTTCAGCACAGGCCTCCCTGCCTGTCATACATGTCATGCATGTGGCTCCAGCCTGTCTGGACATATATGTGGCCACAGTCCCTAAGCATGCAGTGGGGCAGCAGCTGGCAGTGTTTCTGACCTGAAAGGGGTTTGCTATGAAACAGTAAGGGATATCGCTGGAAGCCTGGACCTTTGGAGCAGGGAAATCAAAGTGTTGTGAAGAGCCCCACAAAGGCAGCCCTCCACCTCCCACCCCTCACCACCCCCCCACAGACCTCCACAGATGAGCAGAAATTTGGCCACACTATGGTGCCTGTCTCCCTGAGTGCTCCTCTTCCAGCCAACTGGCATTTACTGAGCACCTGCTGTGTGCTTGGCTGTGTGCTCAGGGTGGAAGCAGCCAATTATATCAGTGTGTGGCAAGTACTATGAGGATGGACTTCATGAAGAAGAGTGGAGACCTGAGGAGGGTTTGGTCATCCCTGTGTATAGGTAGAGAAGCTAGAGTCCTTTGAAGAATGGGCAGAAATTTCTCATGTGAATGAGAAGGGTGGGGAGAATTCAGGCAAAGGAACAGTGAATGTAAAGGCATGGAGGTGTTAAAGAGTCTGGCAGAGTCTAGACTCTCTAGTAGTTGGCTATGGCTAGAGCTTAGGGAAAGGGAGGAGAAGAGAGGTGCCAGATCACAGGGGCTTTGTGAGCCAGACTGAGAGCTGAGACACCATCCTCTAGTAGAAGCTGCAGTGTAGAAACCCATATTGAACTAATTTGAGCAAAAAGGAGATCTGTTGTTTTATAAAACTCTTAAGTTCAGGGTTAAACTGTCAGAATCTAGGGCTCAGTGTCTTTCTCCCCATATCTTGGCTCTGCTTTTCTCTGGGTTTGACTGTTCTATAGACAGTTTCTCTGTGTACCCACAGAAGATGGCTCCAGCAGTTCTAGGCCCAGGCTCGGCACATTTTTTTCTTAAAGGTCCAGATAGTTGATATTTTCGGCTTTGCAGCCATATATTCTCTGTCACAACTACTCAGCTCTGCTGTTGTAGCATTAAAGCAGCCATAGACATTAGGTAAATGAATGAGTGTGGCTGTGCTCTAATAAAACTTTATTTACAAAAACAGGCAGCTGGCCTATGGACTGTAGTTTGCACAAGCCCTGTTTTAGGCTTACATGGTCTGTACAGCTCACTATCTGAGGAAAAAAGAGAGACTCCCTCATCCTCCATTGCCCAAATAGTAAATCCCAGAGAAGAATTTGATTTGTCCCTCTTGGGTCAGGTGCCCATTGTGGAGCCAATTACTGTGGCTGGGAGGACTGAAGTATCTTAATTGGCCAGCCTGGGACATATGCCAGTCCCAGTAGTGGTGGTGGGGTCAGCGCAACTGGGACCATATGGAATGAAAAGTGGGATGTGCTTACAAGAAAAAGGGGAAGAAATGAAGATATCCACTGCAACGTGTCAACAAGAAAGCGTGAACTGAGTGCCCCAAGTTACCAGTGATGATCCAGCTTGAAATTGGTCCTGACACAGCCTCAGGGCACCAGGCCAACCCTGGCAGCACCGATGCATGCCCTGCCCTGGCTTTTCCTCTGTGCAGTTTGCACCACAGCTGCTTGATTTACACCCAGTCAGAATGCATTTGCCCACTCATTCCTTCTTCATACCTTGCTCCACCTGCCTGGGTGGGACTAGAGGGAAGATTCACTGGGAGAGGGTACCTGGCGGAAGCTCCTCTTCCCTGGGCAGGTGTTGCTTCACTGTCCAGCCTCAGCAGTCTCTCTCCTTGTCTTGATGAGAAAGTTCTCTTTTCTCTTGTGCCTTCACCTACACTACCCTTGTCCTTGAATACCCTTCCCAGCATTATCCACCAGACTTAGCTCTGTCTTGTCGTTATCTCCTTCAAGATTTTCCTGTACCCTTAAGTTTGTCTAAGACCTCTGTATCCCTACCTATTCCAAATCATAGGATGTGCAGCCATCGTTTTGTGATTATTTGTTTACCTGTATCTACTATTTGCTCCTTAAAGGAAGGACCAAGACTAATTTACATTTAGGTCCCCAGCCAGCAC
Source organism: Miniopterus natalensis (assembly GCF_054644295.1). Taxonomy (NCBI): domain Eukaryota; kingdom Metazoa; phylum Chordata; class Mammalia; order Chiroptera; family Miniopteridae; genus Miniopterus; species Miniopterus natalensis. Next base: position 25,500,950 of record NC_142089.1, read on the forward strand.
TAAGCACAGGACCTGGCACTGAGTAGACAAGTCGTTTTTGGACGGGGCAGGAGCTTCGTGCTCATACTTGGGATAGTACTTATGGGTGATACCTGCAGTTTGTCGTCTTTGCCTCCGGGCTACTTCCCCCTGGATATATGCCCATCAGCCCTTCAGATTTATCATCCTTTCTCCTCAGACTCCTGCTCTCCTGTGAGATCTATTTAGGTGGTCAGCAGGGACAGTGGTAGTTAAGCTTGAAAAAACATTTAGAAAGTACCCACTTTGCTTATTTGCTTGGACATGTGCCAAGGTCTTACTGTGCAGGGCCATTTATGGTAGGGCTGCCACAGCAAGATCCCAAATAAGACCAAGGTAGATTCTAGAAATCTGTGTCCCTCTGCTTTGTCCACCCCCCACTTCCCAGAGCAGGTTTTTGGAAGATGGATCTGTGGGGATTGGCTTTCACCCCATTTAATGACAGTCTCACTTTTGGGGCCAAGACCTGTGGCTGAATCTAACAGGCTAATTGTTGTGGCCCCTGGTCTCAGGACTCACTACTGGGCCCTGCCTCCCTTTTGTCTCTTGGGCTGGTCATACTTACAGGAACAGTGTCTAGAGGGCTGGCCACCCAAAGAAACAGGCACAGATGGAGAGCTGAAGCTGTGTTGCCCTAATACACCAAATCCACACCTTGGGGCACCTTTTTCAGTTGGGTTGCTGGGAACTGAGATGAAGACCTTACTCTGAGGCTGCTGGTGCCCACACGCAACTAGTCTCCAACCTCTAATAAGACCCAATCACCTTTCCTGCTGATGGCCTGGGCCTTAGGAAACAGTTTAAGTCGATGAGCTAGAATTGGGGACATTACCTTCTACACAGCACCTCAGCCATACCACTGACCATTATATGAGCTGGAACATCCTTTCAGAGGGTCCAAGTTGCCCTTCCTGACTGGTCAGAGTCTGTAGATCTATGGGCATGTCAGCCTCTTGGGTCCTGGGGTCCCAGCCTTGCTGGGAGAGGCACCCTTAGCACGTGCCTTTTTAGAGCCCCAAGTCCCTAAACTACTACGCTCTAGGATCTAAGGGGAAAAGACAGGCAGATCCCAGTGCAACTTCCGTCTTCTCCTTCCCCTGTTCCTTCTCACGCACTCACACACACCCTGCTGAAACCTGATCCTAAGGCTGCCTCGCGTGCTGGGCTCTCCACAGGGCTGGCGGGCTGGGGCCTGTCTACTGGATCCTGCCCCACCCTGCCCTGCTACCCCCTAGGCCAGGGCAAGCAGGTCAGGCACCCCACACCCCCACTAGTCTGACCAGTCATTCTGCACCTCAAGGGCCACCTCCACCCTGGCCAGACTCCCAAACTGGCACCCTGGTCTGGACAGAAGCCCTGGGTTCTGTTCCAGATGCAGCATGAGGCTCTGCCCAGGCCACCTGCAGAATTAACACAAACACACACATACACCACCTCTACCCTCACCCCACCCCATTTCCTGTTGTTTATGGCCCTATTCAGCTTCCAAGGCTCTGCAGGCACTGAGCCACCTCATGGGGGTTCAGCAAAATATAGTGGAAACATTAGAGGACGAGTACAAGCCTCTGCCTGGGGGAGTGGGGCAAGACTGTCCAGAGGAAATAGCATTTGGACTTAAAGGGGTTTTCCAGGCAAATAGAGAAGGAAGGGGGTTGTGTATCCTTGTACATTTAATTGGGTGTGATTTGTGGCACATTACTAGCAACTTATGGTTATTTGACCTATTGTGAATTAAGAGAAAGTTGTGTCCATTTGCATAGCAATGTTTTTATGACATTATAAACTGAAAAAAATAGTCTACAGAGCTGTCTAAAAAATAATATGAAAAAAGGAAAATCAGTACAGATGTATACCAAAAAGTTAATTGTCTGTGTTGTGGGATTATGGGTATTTTTTATTGGTTTCGTGTGTGCATGCACCTATCTGTACTTTTCTCCAAAATTAATGTAAAAGTGACATAAAAAAATAAGAGTTCCCCCCCTCCCGGCTAGTGTTGCTCAGTGGTTGAGCCGTCCCATGAACCAAGAGGTTTTCGGCTCCATCCTTGGTCAGGGCACATGCCCAAGTTGCAGGCTTAATGCCCAGAAGGGGGGGGTGCAGGAGGCAGCCGATGGATGTCTCTCTCATCAGTGTTTCTCTCTATCCTTCTCCCTTCCTCTCTCTCTAAAATCAATAAAAGCATATTTTAAAAAATAATAAGGGGTTTTTAGCCCTGGCCCGCGTGGTTCAGTTGGTTGGGCGTCGTTCCATGCACCAAAAGGTTCGATTCCAGGTCAGGGCACATACCCTGGTCGAGGGCTCGATCCCCGGTAGGGGGCGTGCAGGAGGCAGCTGATTGATGTTTTGCTTTCATATTGGTGTTTCTCCCTCTCCCTTCCTCTCTCTCTCAAAATCAATTAAAAAACAATTTTTTTTAAGGATGTGTTTTTTAAAGTAAAAATTAACATAATGAACTTTCTAATCAGCTGAAAAAGGGGGAAGGGAGAAGAAAAGAAAAAATATGTTGAGAGTGTTTGGCTAGATCTTAGGAGATTTCATTAGCACATGACATCCAGTACGTATTGGGAGCAGATAAAATCCTGTCCAAGCCTGACTGAGGAACTTGGTAAAATTTTATCAGCTCAGCTCCAACACAGAAGGAGAGGTTCTTGCTGCAGGCTTTTCTAGGGACCTTGTTTCCTTTGCTGTTACACATGGACTATGGCCAGCGTCCTCAGTGCCTCTAGTGTACCATCAGATATATTCACTCAGGTGTTAAGTGCTCGGTATGAGAAACATGCGTGACCCTTGTACACAGAAGGGAAGTGTGCTAACTCAGAAGTGTGAAGGAAAGCTGCTGTGCACCTCCCCATGCTATCAGGTGTGACATCTTCCTAGCAGCGAGTAATGGGGAGAAAGCAGGATCAAAAGTTTTCTGCCTCTTTCAAGCTCACTTCAAAACCTCTGATAATATTAGATGTCCAAGTGATTACTGATATCATTTCTCCTGGGCATGGAGATTATAATGGTGCTAGTGATGATGGAGATGAGAAATGTAGGCTTGAGTTAGAGTACACTGTGGGATAAGTTGTAGGGCTTAAAGGGCCTCTCCTCCAGTCTTCAGTTTTTCAATGGCTGAGTTAGTTGAATTAGAAATAAAGAGACAGAGTCACCAAGGCCTAGGCTTCACACATTCATTCTTGGCCAAGAAGGCCCTAAGCAGCCCCACAGCAAGGAGCAGCACAGTAGATAACCAGGTGCTGGCCACCTTCCAGGATGCCAAGCACCCTGAAAAAGGTCTCTAAGCCTGGGTGCTAGGTTTCATGTGAAGCCGTGTTGTCCACACGTCTCTGAAGAGCTTGGTTCCTCCTGTACCTTTTCACTCTTCTCCCACTCCCTTCCACATCCTGTGTGACTTTGTCCTGTCCTCCCCAGGCATGCACCCTGCCCTGTCCACTCTTTCGCTTTCCCAAGAAAAGTGAAATTCACCTTTTCCCTTCTCCTCAACTCAATATCAGTTCACCCTTCCTTTCTCTTTTCCCTCCTATCTGTCTTCCAGGCCAAAATTACCCCTTCTTAAGCTCCATACCAGTCCCTCACCTCCGAGCTCTGCGTTCCCTCTGTCCTCTCTGTCAGCAGAAGTGCTCAGGCTCCTGCTTGTCTGAAGCCTCCCCTTGGCCCTGCCTCCCAGCCTCCAGATACTGCAAATTTTCTCTTCTAAACCTCTCCTGTGGCTGTTCACCGACTTTGCCCTCTCATCATGAATTCTCCTTCTCCTCACCCTGGGTGGTCCACCTCTCAGAATTCTTTCCAGGATTCTGTCTCCTTGCACTCGCTGTGTTTTGAATTATTTTCCTGCTCCACTGGACAGTATCTGGTCTCTGTGTTCCCATATTGCAGGAACAGTGTGGGCAGCAGTGACTATTTGATGGGTGCATGCCTGGATAACCTGCCAGAGGGCTTCCAGCTTAGAAATATTGATCCCTGGTGAGCGGGTCTTGTCTCTCCATTCCTATAGCTGGCCACATAAGGACTGGCCAGATCTGCTCCTTTAAACTCGGGATCTGCTGAACAAGATCTGTCAGACCGCACACAGCAGCTACAAGTGAACAGGCTGGGGTAGCAGGGTATGCTGGCATATGAAAGGTGGCCTCCAGTAGAGCCATTGGCAAGAGAGATGTACAGAAGAGCCAACCAGTACTCCAGCCTATTGCATTTGGGGATCCTCAACAGCCCTGTTGTATTCCAGGTTCTCCAAGCCAGCACCCATGTTCCTGGATGACTCTTTCCGCAAGTGGGCTGGGATACAAGACTTTGTGCCACCTTTTGGGATCAAAGGTCAAGGTATGTTGAGAACCCTGACCCACTCCACACTAATATCTCATTTTCCAGACTATCTCCCTGCACTTCAGGACAGGGCTGTATCCTCGGAAGTGCCTATGCTGGGGATCACCCCTCTCCCACTCTCAACAATGCCTTGTAATCTCTTCCTCTTTTCCTTTCTGTATTTTTCCTCACTTATTTATTTTTTTATCCTCACCTGAGGACATTTTTTTCATTGCTTTTTAGAGAAAGTAGAAGAGAGAGAGAGAAACATCAGTGTGAGAGAGACACATCCATCGGTTGCCTCCTGCACATGCCCCGACCAGGGCCGGGGATTGAGCGTGCAACAGAGGTACCTGCCCTTGGCCAGAATTGAACCCAGACCCTTCAGTTTGTGGGCCTACGCTCTAACCACTGACCAAAACTGGCTAGGGTTCCCTACTTCTTTAATGGAATATTTACTCCAAGCCCAGCACTTTGTCAGGGCTAGGAATATAAGAGTGGAATAGACAGATGTGGTCCCTGTCTTCAGAAAGCTTCAGGCTGGTGGAGATACAGACATTCAGAGTGCAGGACAGTCAGGGATCTGATGAGGGAAGGAAGAACATGGTGCTGAGAGATCATAGAAAAAGTGGTAACAGAGATACTGGCACTAGAAAACTAGGTACGAGGTGGAAGATCCCAGAGAAAATAGAGGCCATCCCCCACAAATGCCCCCAGGCGCCTCCTTCATCCCCTCATGTTTTTCACCTGTCCTGTTACTAGGCCCCCCATCCAGTCCTTTCCTATCCTGTCCAAAGCCAACTTTCTCCCTATATTCTCAGAACTCTATCTGCTTCCGTTGCCTCAGGGACCTCACTCATGTGGGCCCCTCCTAACGTAGACTTTCCCACCCCTGATAGTTTGACAGTTCCGTGTCTTTGTCAGGCTCCTGCACTGTTTCACAGAATGGTAGAGTATGAGCTTTAGAGTCAGATACAAAAGGATCAGATCCCAGGACTACCTTTTTACTAGCTGTGGCCTTAGACAAGTTACTTAACTTGTCTGTGCTTTAGTTTCTTCATCGGTTAAGTGGAGAAAATAACATCATTGTATTAGGTTGTGGTCAGAATTAAATAAGATAATTGTTAAAGGGGTACTACCATGTGGCCAGGAGACCCAAGAAAACCTGAATCCTCTATTCAGCCAGCCCAGCCCTCCCTGGAAAAAAAAACAAAAAACAAACCAGTGGCCAGCAAAAGGACAAAAGGTTTGACCTCAAACCTCCAAGGACAGATCTAATAGGTTGGACTGAACCATATGAAAAACTCCTTTTTCCTCCCTCGGTGCTGGTAGCCATGCCATCTACTCTTTTCTCCTAAATCCTCACTCAACACTGGTTCTACTAAGCTACAAAGGCCAGCAAAGGCCATTACAGAGCTCATCAGCCAGCAACAAGAGAACATTCAAAAAGTTTATGCCCTTTAGGCTAAGGTTCCACCTGCTAGAAACAAAAGCCCAATCCGTATCCTTGACCTTGGCCAATTAGTGGCAAGATGGTTTTCCTCAGAGGTGAAATTAGAAGTGGGAAAAAGGAGGGGACCTGTGGCCTTTACTGAAGCCCACCATAGAGGATACTGAAGGCACTTAGTATAGAACATTCCTTAAAGATTTGTTTCCTTACCCCATTCTCATTCAACTTCTGTAAAGATTAGCTGTGTCTACTGTCTCCTCTTTCTCACCATGTACTCCTGAAGAAAGTTTCACCCCCACCATTCCAGTGAGATTGCAGTGCCCAATGCAGAGCATACTTTTTAGTCCTTAACTTGACCTCTCAGCTGCATCTGACAATGTGGTCCATCCCATCTCAAAAAATGATGAGGTGGTTATTTTTAAAGTTGGAGGCATCCTTTTTTCACATGAAATATTTTAGGCACATAAAAACTAATATAATGAGCATCCACGTACTCTCTACTCAGCTTAAGAAATAAAGCATGAGATACAGTTAAAGCTCTGTGTGGCCGTTCCCACACCATGCCCCTCCTTCCCAGGAGACCATTACCCTGGTTTTGGTGTTATCATTCCAATGCCTGTTTATGTATTTCTACAATGTATGTATATATCCATTAAGTATATGACATTCTTTGCATACTTTTAAACTTTACAAATAGTATTATGTGTGTGTGTGTATATATTTTTCAAAAAAAATTTTTTTGGCTTATGCTTTTCAGATTATCTGTACTGGTACATATCTCTCTAGGTCATCAATTTCTCTTTTTTTCTTTTTTTTTAAATTACTGTGTAGTATTCTACATACCACATTTAACCTGTTTTCTTTTGGTGGACATTTACCTTGCCTCCAGTGTTTTGCTATTACAAACAATCTGCAATGAACATTCTTGTACAAGTCTCCTTAAACAAATGTGCAAGTGTTTTGATGTTCTCCACCTAGGAGTAGGTCTATGCACAGTCTATGCACATCTGTATCCTTACTTAATATTATTAAGATACTCTTCACATGCCTGAAATTAGCTTCAAAACAATAAAGTGATGGGGGAGAGAGATATAGATGATAAAAGATTGGCCCAGTGTTGTTTATTACAGCATGGTTGTTATTTTTTAATACTGTTCTCTCTACTTTTGTATGTGTCTGAAGTTTTGCAAAATAAATTGTTTTTAAAAGTGCTGGAACATAGTATGGATGGTGTAAATACTATTATTATATGCTTTATATTTATAATATTTATAAATACGTCTTTTGTTTGCCAAACAAAAAAGATACTCTTCACTATGGTTGTGCTGATTTACTTACTTATCTATAGATCTTTATATACATTATCTTTTTATCTTTTTAACAACTCTGCAGGGTAGGAATTACCGTCTTCATTTGCAAGATAAAGAAACTTAAAGCTCAAAGAAATTAAGTGATTGCTCTAAGGTCTTAGGTAGCAGAGCCAGGATTTAACTCTAAAACCAATATTATTATACATGATATTATAATCTCATTGTAGCAGAATTTGAAAGGAGAGCAGTTATCATTGCAGACGCCAGAGAGAGGCCAAGAAGAAAGAGGTCTGACTAGTGGGCATGGGATCTGAGAGCACAAAGGTCATGGGGCCCTTGCTGAGGGCCGCCTGAGTGGAGTGCAGGCAGGCAGATGTCAGGCTGCAGGGTGGGAAGAGGTAAGGAAATAGGCACAGCCTGGCAAAAAACAGGATTAGAGATAGACAGTGTTCAAGGAAGGAAGTGAGGGGAAGAGTGTGTCAGAAATGAGGCAGAGCCCTGGCCAATGTGGCTCAGTTGGTTAGAGTGTCATCCGGCACACCAGAAGGTCGTGGGTTCAATGCAGTCGGTGCATACGGGAGGCAACTGATCAATGTTTCTCTCTCTTTCTCTCTCTCTTTCTCAAATCAATAATAAAATAAAATAAAACATATCCTCAGATGAGGATTAAAAAAAAAAAAGAAATGAGGCAGACTGGTCTGGCTGGGGAAGCTGGTTGGGACCGCTGTTCTTCATTCTTGGTTGTCTCCTCATTGGTTCTCTGGTGTCTGCTCAGTGGGGACACAGAGGTCAACATAATGTGGTCTCTGTCTCTGAGCAGGTACTCTCATTCCGGGCAAGTCCCAGGCCTGACTGCAGAGCTTCCCAAAGCCAAATGAGACTGCCGGGGAAGGGCTGGGAAGAAACTGCATGCCGGTGCTGGGGACTGGCTCCAGGCAGAGCTGAGTGTGCCTGCCTGTTCTCCTACCCCCCTCTCCTTTTTCAGGGAGAAAGTTAAGCCAGCAGCCCCACCAAGCTTGTTTCCAGAGCTCCCTCTCCCCACCTCCACCTCCACCCTAGCCCCAGGAGCCTTCAAACTGTCTCATTGGAAAACATTTCATGGAAACCTAAGTGCCCTTCTAACAGTAACTTCCTTCTTCTATCCACAGACAATCTGATCAAAGCCATCTTGTCAGTCACCAAAGAGTACCGCCTGACCCCTGCCTTGGACAGGTAAACTCCTCACTGCCCGGCCTCCTGCTCCTCAGCTACCTGGCATGTTGAGGCCCAGCTGGCCTTTCCTAGACATGAGTAGATTCTCCAGCGCATCCACATGTGCACACATAGTACACATGCTGGGGTGGGTGAGTAGACAAGTGGGGCCATCTAGCTTGGCTTGCATCCCGTGAGCTACAAGCACTTAGCAAGACATCTCAGTCCTCAGACAGCAGAGGTCTCAGGGTAAGAACTGGAGATACTGGTCTGGGATGTGCCCCGCTTTGGGACTAAGGAGCTAGGTGGTCAGGACAGCTGAAGGGGCCAGGGCTTACATCCAGGAGGGAGTGACACTTCTGAAGCCAACAGACCCTGGATGAGAGAAACCCCAGGATCAGGGGCAGGAGAGCAAAATGAGTAGGGTCCCCTGGTGGCTATTGGGAGCAAGAGAGCTTCTGAGTTGAATATAAGTCCTGGAACCTCCAGTCCCATTTCTCTGTTCTTACTTTTCTGTCATAGCCCTGAAGGTCAGCCTACTTTCTCTCTCTCCTAAATGCTGCCTAAACCCCAACAACTCTTGGGGGAATCTTTAACCCAGAGTGCCATCTTACCAGAGCCTCCTTCCTCACCTACGCGGAGCTAGTGCACGAGCCCTTTCCACACCCATGTTTTCCTGGAGAGGTGTCAGGGACTAGGGATGTCTGGGTTCCAAGTGGCCCAACTACCACAGTATGGTTCTGGCCTCTTCTTAGAAATGCTGTCAGAAGCCCATTGGCTTTCTTCCTCTATCCCAGACTATGCCTGGTTAAGGGCATGGGGTCGAGGGCCAAAGGGGTTGGGGAGAAGGAGACTTGGTGGATAGCTCTCCAGAGGCCTCTGCTTCTCCTCTCAGCCTCAGCTGCCGCCGCTGCATCATCGTGGGCAATGGAGGTGTCCTTACAAACAAGTCTCTGGGGTCACAAATTAATGACTATGACATTGTGGTCAGGTAAGCTCCCCAAAGCAGTACCTCGGGCACCTGCATGTCCTGGCCCAAACCCTGGTGCCTGTGTCCACTGAGAACTATCTGGCCATCTGGCCATTTGGGCTGGAGGTCAGCAGAAACCTCAAGAAGAACCTGGGTTGGAGGATTTTGGAACTAAAAGCTAGATGGCTCCTGGTGACCTGGGCTCCCCATTCTCTGTACCTGGGGTATTCTGGGGTCAGAGTGCTTCCCCAAACGTAGACCACAGGCCACATGCAGTGAGCCCAGGGCAGGCTCTGACTGGGTCTGCTCTCTGTAGACTGAACTCAGCACCTGTGAAAGGCTTTGAGAAGGATGTGGGCAGCAAGACCACCCTGCGCATCACCTACCCCGAGGGTGCCATGCAGCGGCCTGAGCAATATGAGCATGATTCTCTCTTTGTCCTCGCTGGCTTCAAGTGGCAGGACTTCAAGTGGTTGAAGTACATCGTCTACAAGGAGAGAGTGGTGAGCTCCCTGTGCACCAGCTCCTTCCCTTCTCCTCTTGCCCTGGCCTTGCCCAGCTTCCAGGTCAGCCCTTTCCTCTGAACCCAGCAAAGAACAAAAAGGAACCTTGCAAAAGGAGCATTAATGACCCAGAGTTGAAACACCCAGACTCAACCAAGGGTGACTGGCCCAGGCTTCTGGAGTTGATATGCCTGATCTGCTCCCTGCCTCCAGATACCCTGACTGTAGGTCCTTTCTCGCCGTCTCTAGCCACACCCCAACCCAGACCCCAAATCTCTCCCCAACAGCCCCTGTGGGCCCTTCTCCTGCTTTAGATCCCCTGGTAAGGAAAGCTCTGAGTCGGCTAGCCCTAGCATTACTCCTAATCTTCATAGACTCCTGCCCTGCCCTTGTGGCTGCTGCCTCAAGTCCCTCTATCCTCTCCGAGGCCTCTCTGGCTCTGGGTCACATGGGTCCACCCTCATTCCCAGACAAAGGAGGAAGGCCTTATTTGGACCCTGGGGCCGTTCTGCAGGGACAGCAGACCCATCAACTTGAGGGTGCTAGTTCCCAAATTTGTGTAATATGGTCTCTCCCTACTTTGTACTTTTACCACTGACCTGCAGTTGGGCCCCCAACTTGCCATTGAGACTGGTTCCATTCTGGGAATAGATTCTCTACTCATGTCCTAGGCAGGCAAGGGTTGGGGCCTGTTTCTTCAGGGAGCTTATGTGGCTGAGTAAGCTCAGACTGCTCGTTAGTGGACCACACACTGAGTCCCCTCCTCAGTCCTCTATATCTCAGCTTGGGGCCTATGGGGACGCCTGCCAACTTGTCCAGGCCCATTCCCCGTCTCCCCTCAACCAGCTGTCACCAACCACCCCAGGGGGAAGGGCACTGCAAGTTTAGGCCATTCATCTTCCAATACCCATGCCTCCTACCAGAGAGAATGGTTACAAACAGCCCTCTGCCTGCAGTAAGGAGCTAGTTCTTTCTGGATGTTTGGAGGAGAATTGGGGGTGGCCGGAACAGCTTAACCTGCCAGTGGAGGTCTCAGTGTAATTTGGTTTAACGCCACAGCCCTTTTCTCAGGCAAGGCCAAGTGCAGACAGTGTCAAGTAGGTAGCAAGCAAGAGAGAAGACAGAAGTCAGGTACAGAAATTCAGGTAGATGGGACAGGAGGGAAGGGGAGCCCACCTCAGAGCCAGGCTGAAGGAGGCAGCCAGGTTCCTCTGGTCCAGCCTGGCTCATCAAATGGGAGAAAAGGGTTTGTCTTCAGCCAGCCCCAGCTGCAAGCAGGCCCGCCCACTGCCACGCAAACCAGGCAGAGAATGGGGGCAAGGGAGCCCGTCTTTAGAACTAGAGTCTGATGCATTAGTGTCCTCAGAGCCCCTTTTTGCCTTGAAGGCAATAGAATTAGAATCACAGGTAGGTACTTTTAAGGGAGAAATGGGAGCAAATTGGGTCTGCTTTGGTGAACCTCAGGGAGCCTAGAGGCTGCTTTCCCACTCTGGCCTTCTGACTGTCTGCCCTCCCTCTCCTGGCACATCCTTTCCTCTGACCATGGACACCTGTCAGAGGAGCTCCCAGAGGGCAGGACCCTGGTCCCATTTGCTTTTTTACCCCTTATTGTCCAACCCCCATAAATTATCTGGAATTGGCTCAAACACCAGGCCCTGCTTCCTGCTGGGATAGGACAAGCAGCCTAAGTCAGAGGCCAGCAGGGTGGGCCAGGGCCAGCCAGGTGCATGTTATCATATGTTCCTCCCAAGAACATCAAGGTCAGTTAATTCGAGGCTCTTACAGTTCATCCAAGGGAGTCAGGAAAGAAAGAAGAAAAGAAAGTAAGCCAACTAGAGTCTGAAAACTCACTGTACTCGGGCCACTCAGGGAGCAGACAGCAGGGCCTCACGTTTCCCAGGAAGACTGAGGAGCTCACCGCCTAACCTGGCCTTGGCAGCAGGATGATTAAAGGTACTAGACCAGTTGGGATGAGGAAGTGTGGGCTGTGCTCAGGCACACTCTCACCCGTGCTGATGTCTGTGTCCTGTCCTGTCCAGGCCATGCTCCGGGATCTGGGACCGGACTTGTGTTGGTGAGAACTCCTTCACATGGTTGATGGGGTGAATGGGAAGGAGAGAAAAGAGATGGGGAGGAATCCTTTGAAGTTCTATAAACCTTCCCTGCCTCTAATGTCAAAGATAATTTGGGTCTTGAGAATGAGCTGCCAGAGGGAAGCCAATGATGCCCATGGCTTCACCAATCTCAGCACCAGAGTGGGCCTGCCCAGGCCCTTCTGGCTACCCAGGAAGCCTCTTCTTAGTACTCTTCTCCACTCCAAACCCAGGACTAATGCCTTCAAAGGACCTCTCTGCTCTACTTCATTTCTCTGGGCTCCAAGACCCAGGTAAATGTGGGAGTCTCCTTCTCCAGGCCCATCCCACCTGGTGCTCAGCCACAGGTTTGTCCTGCTCCTGCAGTGATGTCTCCAACTGTGCAGCCACTGGAGAGCTCTCTGTACCTGTCTGGAGCCTCACCTGCAGAATTCTGGCAGGAGGTGGCTCTATGTTCAGGAGCCAAGGCCTGGCTGGGCAGGGCTGGAACAGGTATTAGCCTCAGACATGGCTGCTACGTGCCGCTTGCTATGTGAGCAGTTGCTCATTGTGTGTAACTTTCTGGTACCCAGGAGTCTTGATGGGATATGGAAAGATGTGGGAAAGGAAGACCAAACCCAAAAAAAGCCTGTGTTAGGACTGGCCCTACTTACTTCATCCATATGGGACCTCTCCTCGTCACCATTTGTTGTCATTTGGTTCCCTGATTCACTGGACAGTAGCACCAATAACTCCAAATAAGTTAGCAGAAGGCCTTTTATCTCCCAGATCCCAGGAGCCCTGAGCAAGCCAGTAGATGGAGGAGTTCCCAGCAGGTTATGTGTGCTCAGGACAGGTCGGACGAGCACCGGTGGGCTATTGAAGGGGGAAGCTGGGACATGAGGCATGGGTATATATATGTAAGCCCATGGTCGGGGGGGCAGCCTCCGGCTCTCGTGAAATTCTCAGAGGCACATGTGTCTCCATCCTTGCACACTCATTTGCAGGCATCATTGAACTGTTCTCTGTGCTGGCTCCGTGCTGCTCCCTAGGAATACAAAGATGAATTAAACATGGTCTTTGACCCATAGTCACTTATAGTCTAATGGGAGAGATAGCCCTGAAACTAGTTGTGATGCAGCATGGTAGGTTCTGTGGCGTGAGCACCCTCCTCCTGATGTTTGGTGAAGGCTAGAGACTCCCCATCCATCGTCCTTAGGCCTGGAGAGGACAGGACATGTGAGACGCAGAGCTCACTGTGCAGTCACTCAGGCCCTCTTCCTCCTGCCCCTGCCAGTCTCCCCCAGTCCCTTCCCCAGGATGCCTGGTAGCAGAGGGCTTCAGCAGCCCTGAGGAGCTGCCTTCGCAGTCCCCTTGCCGCCTCCTCCTCACTCCTGAAACTGGGAAGCTGACCTCAGTGCTGAGGGGCCTCTGACTGGTGATCAGCTCAGTGTGGCTTAGAGGCCTGGGTGGGTTGGTATGGGAGTGGTTCCAGTCCAGCAGGGGAGAGAGGAGGACAAGGGTTGGGGGTTAGCCTCTGGACAGTCTTGACACAGGCTTGACCTTCCAGCCATAGTTCAGTCCTTGGGGAAGGAAGGAGGGATTTAAGAGCCTGACCAGGACCCCTACATTCATGCATAGGGGGACTGGGCCCGAATTTGAGGAAGACAACATGGTTTAAGAGGGAAAGGCAGTTATAGAGTTATATAGATGTAGGTTGAAATTTGGACATTGTCACTGAGCTGGGTACCTTAGGCAGATTACCTAGCCCCTTAAATTTAGTCTCATCTGTGAAATACGAGTGGCACTACCCATCATTCAGAGTTTTTAAAATTAAACCAAATTAAATATAGAAACACCTAGCATAGTGCTTGACACTTAGTGCTATCTATGCCAAATATTAATGCTATTTGTTATTTTATTATTATTGGTGGTGTTGCTTTTGGAAAAGTTCTATTGCACTAGGGATTGAAGCAGTCTAGGCTGTAGGGCCTGGCCTAGGAAGTGGCCTGAAAGCAGAGTCAGAGGCCAGGCCTAGAGTAGGGAGAAACGCGGGACCTCCTGGGAAAGGCAGTGGGGTAGGCTAATAGTCTGGGAAATCCACAGGGCAAACAGGGCCACCAAGTCCCCATATAGGAGGCATTGTTGGACCAGGCCCAAGACATGGATTGAATGTCCATCTTCACCTAAACCTATATTCTGTCCCAAACCTGAGAGGGATACAAAGCTTTGGGATGGGCTGTGCCCAGAAGGAGCTCATTATTCACACCACTTCTCCTTAAGAGACACTCAGTGCAGGGCACCTAAAAAGGTTGGTGAGGCTGGGACACACCGTGGACTCTACTGCTTGACGAGGTTTGTCCTGAGCCAGCAGCCATGGTCCCCACCCCACCACTGCCTCCTTTCCAGACCTCTGAGACAAGCTCTCCTGGGATACCATTTCCTTTGCAGCCATCTCCGGTGGATACCACTCTTTCACACATACCCCTTACCCCGTGTTCATTCCCCATTGCCACATCCTAACCATTGCTCCTCCACCCTCAGATAAAAAGTGCTCAGGACTTGGGACTCATGTCATCGCCAACCCCTGCTCCTCTTTGTCACTCTTGTCTGTGACCCCTTGGTTACTCTGTCTCATAATCGTCATCAGTGTTCTCTTCCTTCCGCCACCTCTTCCCCTTCCTGCCTCCCTCTCTCCTCCTTTTCCTCCTCCTGCATCCATCATGGCTGTCATTTATTAAGCTCTTCAGTTTACCAGCCTTCTTTGAATTCCTTCATCCCGTTCCCATAATGTTCCTACTAGATGGGTACTGTTATTATCCTCATTTGGGGGATTAGCAAACTGCGGCACAGAGAGGATGAGTTACATGCTCAAGAGCATAAAACTAGTTAAGCAATAGAGCTAAATGTAGACTCAGCTCTGGTGGTTCCAGGGACAAATCTGACCACATCACCCTCCTGCTTAGAACCCTCCATTGATCGGCTCCTACCTGCCATGGCCTATGAGAATGGGAAGAGCTACCATTGCTGAGCTCTTCCACCTGCTGGGCCCGGACTACCTGACTGACATGCACTGTCAGCCAGCCATCCCAGCAGCCCTGTTCGGACAGTGCTATGAGTAAGTGGTAGAACAGTGTTTTGGACCAAAGCTGTCCCACTGTAACCATCGCACTGTAACACCTCCCATTTATTCATTGATTCATGCATTCAGCAAATCCAAGTAAATCACCACAATCATGTGGATCCCCAGGCTTCAAATACTGTTTCTCACTTGACTATTTCCTCTTCCCGTGACTTCTCGTCCAGCCATTCCAGTGCCAGGGAGTCATCCGTGGAAAGAGAAGCTGCAGCTGAGATGGCAACACTTGGTAGTGTTACCTAATTAGCATCTTGCTGCTGCTCCCCACTCCTGTGTCCTTTCCCTTGTCGTCGTTCTCAGAACCTACTCTCACCATCTTCAGTTCTGCTGTACCTCTATCCCTGTTTTAAGCAGACATCTCACACCCAGCCCGCAGGGAAAGTAAAGGTCATCACCAGTCAGGAACTCTCCACTTCCCAGCCTTCAATCTGCAAACTAGCCTGCACCCCCACCCACCCTTACACCTCTCCTCCACCTTCCTTTCTGTGCCTCTCCTGTTCGAGGTCAGTTGTCTGGTGCTCTGGATGCCATCTGCTCCCACCTTCTCAGGAACTGTCTTATTTTGTTTATCTCTTTTGCCACCTGTTTACTGGATCCTCCTCTCACATCTATAAATTTGTTCAGGTCTCTTTCACCCTAGAAATAAAAGCCCTTTCTTTAGCTTGTGTTCACCCTCTCTCCTTCCCTTTTCTTTCAAGTTTCTAGAAAGAGGCATCACCTGTCTGTCCATGATGCATTTCCATGTTTTTTCCTTCTACTTCTCAACCCTCTCCAGCCAAGTTTCCACACCTCTCTACTGGCAGTGACCTTCTGATTCTAAATCCAGTGGACTTAGCCTCTGCTTTCCTTTAAAGCAGGAGTGGTGAACATCTGGCCCACAAAATCATTTGGTCTGGCCTTGCCAAGGCAACTGCAGGCAGGACTCAAAATTCAATAAATCTAGGAGCTTTTATCATAGCTAATTTTTAAGATGATAATTTTGTATGGCCCGTGAGTTACGTTATAAATATCCAAATGGCCCTTGACAGATAAAAGGTTCCCCACCCCTGCTTTAAAGGAAGAGCTTGCCAGCAAATATTCAGTGAGCATTTACTGTGTACAGTGCTTAGTTCTAGGGATAGTCCTTGATTCTTACAAGCTCATGGCCAAAATCCTGGGAAGCACGCTCAGTTTCTCTGATTCCTCCTCCATAACAAGCCCTACTCTATTATACCTGAGGGTTTCCTTATCTGTTAACTCTTACAAGCCCCTGGGAGGCAGGAACTGTCCTGTTTGTCTCTGTTAGTCCATCACCTCCAAGAGTGTTTAAAACATAGTTGGCATATATAAATGAATAAATAAATGTGGAAACTGGGGCCTGGAGCAAGGCAGTAACTCCTGGCACAGTCAGGATCCCAACCCAAATCTTCTGCCTGTCAGTGAGGTCTTTTTCTTCTTTCGTTGCCCTGGGAGATCATTCTTTTAGATTCACACTCTTCTGTGCGTCCTTTTGCTCTCTGCTTGCCTCTCCCAGGCATCTCTTTCCTCTTAGCCATGTTTGATCTCCTTTCTGTAGTTCCAAGATCATTGTCCTTGATAAAGGAATGAAAACTAAACAGTCCCTGGCGCTCTGCCTCTTTCACTTGTCTGTCAGCATCACAAAATCGGCCCCGAGCCGGCTCCTCTGTTTGTTTATTGTGTTTTCCAAATATAGCTTTCAAAAAGGTTTTTGACCCTCCTTGTAGCATACAGCGAAATAAATTCCAAATGGACTAAAAAGTAAAAGATAAAATACAGCCAAAGGAAGTTTTGAAGAAAATAAAATAGAAATTGACTCCCTGGAGGGAAAAGAACTTGTAAGGGACAGAAGTGCTAGGAGAAATCAGATGTGATAATATGTGAAAATATAAACTAAATTAACAACAACAAAAAGACTGAAACCACAAGATGCTTAACAGTCTATTTAGGAAATATGGCAGACATACAGTTACTATCGGGAAAGTTGACAAGAAAACCATTAGGACCCCAGCAGATAACAGGCAGGAGACTAAACAGATCACACAGAAGGAAATAAAACTAGTAAACAACAGAAATACATTTAACTTTCCTTGCAGCCAGAGAAATTCATGTGAAAGCAACAGGATGCCATTTATCACCCATTACATCTTTAAAGAATGTGTTTAAATTGTAATACATGATTTTGGCAAGAGTGCAGTGACAGGTGCTCTCAGAGGCTACTGGTCAGGGTATAAATGGGGACAAGCTTTTTAGAAAGGAAATGATACTTCCCACTAATGATACTTCCTTTCCATCACCCAAAGGAAGGAAAAATCTGCACACAAAGATTTTTACTATAGTGTTATTTGTAATGGCCAAACCTAAGCGTAAACTAAGGAGTTTATAATGTAAATTATGATTCAACTACTTGCTGGGCTATAGAGCAGCGGTCCAGCCGCCCTGCAGGGGGTGTGGGCACTTGGACCAGCATCACCGCCACTCTCGCCCTTGATCCTTCCGTGCAGGTGAAGTCAGTAAAACAGCACTGGACTTGGAATTGAGAGCAGAAACCATTCTCTTCCTCTGCCTCAGCCCGTGTCTTCGAGTTTCATTTTCTCCTGTACAATGGAGAAAGTAAAAGCTTCCCTGCGTGGCTCCCTGTTACACCACTAACAGGAGTAAGTGAGACAGTGTACGTGACACTGCTCATCTGCAGATGACAATCTCCTTTGGAGAAGTGACATTCAGCAAGGCAAGCACTGCCTGCCTACTGGGCAAAATGCCCAGCCACAGTGCCCAGGAATGAGTGTGGAAATGAGATTAGCATGGCCTGGTGCAGGGCAACACATGCCACCCCACTCAGGAAGGTACAGCCACCCCATTTCTTGGGCTCCAGGACACTTATATAGGCCCTGACCCCTAACAGGCTGCTTGCCCAGGCTTCTTATAGTTGTTGGCCAGATGATGATGAAGTTTCAGGCACAGAGAACAGCATTGGCAAAAGTGGTATAATTGAGTATAACTGGTATGTGGCATGGCTGCAGTAGTGCCCTTAGAGCTGGGCAAGAGGGGTGCCTAGCTCTCCTCCAGCCATACCCTTTGTGTGGAGTGAGGAGGACTTTGCAGTCCCATCCTCCTTTGCTAGACCATTATCAGGTACTAGAGGCCTCAGAATCCCGTGCCCTCAGTCAGCACCAAGTTCACTTCCATTCTCCTGGGGGCAGAATACACTTCCCTGTGCACATCCCTAAGCCCAAGGAAGGCTGTTTGTGGAGGCTGTGAACAGAACTTGGATGTGCAGGCTGGGAGTCCACACACTGCACAGTACTTTTCATGGTGTGGGATGGGACCAAGAGGGAACAGAGGGAGGCGGGCTGGGCCTCGCTCTCCATGCACCACCAGGTTCTAGCACCGATCTCTAGGAGTCAGAATTCTGCATTCAAGCCTGGCCTCCAGGTCATTTTTCATGGGAGGATAGAGTATATCTTATTTAATAGTTTGATGCCTTGATTTGTAACTTTCAAATATTTAGAATCTAAAATGTAGGCACATGGTACATGGACTTCCATTTGTAATTTTGTCCCTGGCTGCGCAAATGTGAGGGGTGAGCCTACGTGGATAGGGGGTGAGGGCTGGAGATGAGGCTGAGAAGGCAGGGGACAGACAGTGAAGGGTCTTATAAGCCAGAGTCACATCAAGGAGCTTGGACTCTATCTTGAGGACTAATAGTAGCAAAAGCTAAGGAGCTGACTTTGTGCCAAACATATTATGTGCATGACTTTTAATTGTCAGAGCACGAACACACAGTGAGGTGCAAGTAAACTAGCCATTTCCCGCCTTTTGGAGACAAGGATAGTGAGACTTAGAAAGGGCCGAGAACTTGCCTAGGGGCGTGGGCTTAGTAGTCAGGGTGTCAGGTCAAAAACAGTTACTGGGGCATCCCTGTCTGCACGCAGGGGCGGGCTGACAGCGTGATGGCGGGAAGGGCACAGTGGTGGGACGGTCTGCACAGAAGCCACAGCCACAGGCTGGGTGTTTGCTTGGTTCCTGGGGACAAAGGAGAATGAGGGTTCCCATCTGAGTTAGGAAAAAATGGTGGCGACATCCCTCGAGGGAAATAGATTGGTTAAGAAGACAGACCTGTTGGGCCTTGGTTTCTTTAGGAGACTGGACAAGATATTCTTAAAGGTCTCCTTTCATATTATTATAATCCCTGTTTTGAGGACTGTTCATTGTCCTACAATGTTATAGCATATATTTGTACAAAAAGCAAGTGGCTTATGTCTAACAGGCACTCGTATTTGTTGATCGGTCGATCCAGGTTAACCTTAGCTCTGTCAGTCTTTCCTAGCTCTTCTTCATTTTGCTCAGACTTAGTATGTCGCCTGGCTCCTCCTCCCAGCTTATGTACTATGCATGTGAATATTTTGTAGATATGTCTTATATGTATATATTTTAAATAAGTATAGCAGATGTCTTAAGCCTCTGTTTCTTTCTCACTTCATAACAATCATACCATGTATGTACTGAGATATTTGTATGCAACCGTCTTTTCCACTGGGTTGCAAACTCCTTTGGGGTAAGAAAAACAAAAACCAGACCTACGCTCTGAATTACCCTGACAAGCTGGCTCAGTGAACAGTGGAAAGCCACGGAAGATTTTAGCCATGAGAGGGTCAAGATCAGATTTGTGTGGGGAAATGAAGGAATTAAAGGCAGGCGTGATGGAGGCAGAGAGACCTGGTGGCTGCCAGGGTGACCCCAGTGAGAGCTGGTGACCTGCCCTAAGGCAGGAGAGGCAGGGAGCAGAAGGAGCGAACCCATCTGCCCTACCCTTGACTGCAGGAAGCCAGCCCATGGCCAGTCTCTCTACTCCCAGACCTCTCACCTTGGCCCCTAGACTGCTTCTCTCCTGACAGAGCAGAAGGAAGAGCCCTGTAGGGCACAGGAAACATTGCGGTGCCTGGCTGGGAAGGCGCTCTTCCCAGATGCTTTCCTCCATTGCTCCTGGCTGTTCTGACAAGAGCAGAACAAGTTGCATCAGCAGGAGACTGGCGGCTGCACACACATGAGCTGAGTCCAGACTTGACTGAGGCAGAGACATTCCTGGAGGAGGAGGGATTCAACAAAGAATGCAGTCCACAGCTGGCCTGGCAGAGAGGTCTGACCATTCCAGGGCCAGCGTCACTGGCATCTGTAGGCCTCTGTGTTGTGTCCTGTGGGTCAGGGAGATGAGATGTGAGAGGCCTTGGGCCAGATTTGATTAGGCCTCCTGGGCCAGGGCTTTGATTGGTGGCAGGCTTGGCAGTGTCACCCAGCAGCAGTGCCCACTGCCCTCCTGCAGGAACACAGAGGGAAAATCTGGCTTCCCATTTGAATATATGTGTTTGTGAACCGGCCTCCCACTGGCACCTGGCATCGCCGACCACACCCTCAGCTTCACTCTCTTGGCTTCTGTGACACTCACTCATGATCATCATAGATAAGATTTATTGAGCTCTTACTGTATGCCAAATGTGGTATGTAATCTTCACAACTGTCTGGGAAGTAGGTCTTGTCATTCCTATTATGCATGAGGAACTCGAGGCCTCAAGAGATTACAGGACGTGCCCAGGTCACACAGATGTGGCATCCAGATGTAACCCAGGCTTTCCAAACTCCAGGGCCCACAATGTCCCACTGTACCACACACTTCCTAGTGCCTCTAACCTCTGTTCATTCCCAGTCTCCTCTATGGGCCCCTCTCTGTTTACAGGATTCTGTTCAGGGTTCCCACCTCTTCTCACCCTATACCAGAGATTCTCTGTCTAAAGCCAGAAAATGCCCTTGACTTCCGGGATCTGTGACCTGCAGTAGGATGCAAACTGTAATGTGCATGTGCCTGTGTGTGTGTTTTGAGAAGAAAAGCCATAGCTTTTCTTTTAGGAGACGGGCTGAGGTTTTGTTAGTACTGGATATTTTTTTATAGCTGGGGAAACACAGAAATGCCCAAATCACATTATAGTCTTACTGTTCCTCCTTTCCCTGAAATTCCTGAAGGGGCTCTGCATCAGGACAGTGACAGATGGGGAAAGTAAAATAGAAATCCTGGATTGTGCCAGTCCCCAGTGATCTAATGTAGGGCACAGGCCTCCTTTGCCCCAAGTGCCAACATCTTCTATGCCGCCCTGGTGGCCGGCCCTAAGCCTGATCTGAAGAGCTCCCAGCACATGGTGAGCGAGGCAGAGACCAGGATGCTGCCCCAAGGAGGCAGGCTGTGCCTCCACATACTCCCTGCTTCATAGGAGCAAGGAGTTAAAGAGAGCTGGGGGAGGGGTGGGGGGGGACTTTTCACCTCATACCAGTAAGTGTGACCCACTCATTGTACTCAAATGTAAGCAGTCAGATCAGTCATTTTTCCTCCCAGGAAAGAGTGAAGGTGGGAAGAGAGGCAGAAGCTTTTCCCTCCCCACTGAAAGAGGGTAACCTCCTACAGTTTCACATAGTGTTTGCATACGGGACTTTTAGCACATGGGAAAAGCCTGAAGACATGATTTCAGAGATGGCATCTCATGTCATGGACATACCCAGGTTCTGAGGTTGGATTCAGCCCAGATTCTCCCAGCTGCGTGTGCATCGTGGGCAAGTGCTCTCTGTGAAACAGGATGTGGGACCCTTACCTTAGTCTTCCTGAAATGGGAACAGTTGTGATAATATGTTAAGGCAGAAAGAACACCCATCTTGGAGTCACGATGCTTGTGTTTGAATTTTGGCACAGCCACTTGCATGACCTTGAACATGTTGCTTCATCTTAAGTTTGTACCTGTGAAGTTGGTGAAGGTTGATGAGATGTAAATAATGTCTGTGAAAACTAGCCTGGAGCCTGGCACACACCCCCAGCTGTGCCCATTCCTGGCTCTCCCTACCCCTCCCAGGCAGCCCCTGCACTTTTTCCTCCTTAGGTGTGTGTGGGGCACGCATGGGCAGGAACCCCAGGTGGGGCACTGTTGGGGCCTGCCAGGCTCTGGAGAGGGGACAGGGGCTGTGCCTCACCTGGCACAGGCTGGCACCTGCCATTCCTTTCGGTCCACATCTGGCTCTCCCAGGCGGGGCTTCTCCCCAGTTCTATATAAGATCTTGGTCCCGTTTCTCTACCCTTCCCTTTCCTACTGGGTTCTGGTATCCCTACCTTTACCTCACTTGCACACAAAGAGGGAGGCACAGGAGCAAGACGGACTGAGGTCTGCTCTGTCTCACTGGTACTGAGACACAGGGAAGTTGGCTCCAAGGACCTATCCTTTCAGCTGACCCTTGGAAGACAGATAGAATTTATCAGAGAAAGATATGTTGCCACTGAGGAGGGGAGACACAAGGAGGGCATGGCTGGAGCAGAGACAGTCCCCTGAAGGCAGTGGAAGGCAAGCCTGTAGAAATCCTGACCAGTGGGGGGGGGGGGGCTCTCTTTTGCTGCTGAGAGCAATGGAGGAGCCTTGGGTGGATTCCGTGTCTCCTTTAACACATACTGCCAGGTGCTGTGCCAGGCTACAGAGGTGGATCAGATGTGAGCCTCAACCCTGCATGGCTTAGGGTCACAACACACCACTAATGATGGAGATGATAACAGCCGATCAGGTGACTGTGAGCTGGCACTCAGCCTGAATTATCTAATTCTCACAAGAGCCATAAGATAAACACTGCTAGTATCCTGGTTTATCCTAAGGAAACGGTGAGCTCCTTTCCCAGAGTCTCCATACAGTGAGTGACCAGAGCTGAAGTTTCATCCAGTCCATTCAGGCTGCTATAATAAAATGTCACAGACTGGACAGCTTATAAACAACAAATCTATGTTTCACCATTCTGGAGACTGGGAAGTCCAGGATCGTGGTTCTGGCAGAGTTGGTATTTGGTGAGGGCTTCCTGGTTCACAGGTTGCCGCCTTTTTGGTGCGTCCTCACTTGATGGAAAGGGCAAGGGATCTCTGGGACCTCTTCTATAGGGTGCATTAATTCCACTCCTGAGGGCTCTACCCTCATGAACTAATCACCGCCTAAAGGACCCACCTCCTCATACCACCACATTGGGCATTAGGTGTTCAACATGACTTTGGGGACCTGGGGGCAAGGGCACATTCAAACCATAGCAGACTTAACAATATATTCCTTCACCTCCCAAAGGTTAGAGGTCATTTATGCCTGGGGAGGAATGGGGTTAGGAAGGACATGCAGAAGAAGGATATGCTGAGTCTTTAAAATGCTAGTAGATTGAATCAGGTGGATAGATGTGGGAAGGCCATTAGAGATAGAAGGAGCAGCATCAGCAAAAGCATGACGTCATGAATTAGCAGGTGGGGACTTTGATGGGCTGGAATGGAAACCGGAGAGACAGACGGGGCTTACAGGCTGCAAAACTCAGATCTGTGGGCAGTGGTGATGTGATTGATCTGCTTTGTACATAGAAAGATTATCTGGCAGAGAGTGGAAAGTGGTTTGGGAGGCACTCATTACATGTTTGTTGACTAAATGGGTGGACTTTAACAATTACTCACAATTTATGTTCCAGTCACTCTGCTGGGCTCTGGACTCTGAGCAGTCAACTAGACAGATGCTGTGAATGGCCAGTCATTAGGATGGTCCCATTGAAAGATGATGAGACCTGGACTTCTCTGGTAGCAGTGGGTTTGGAAGGGAGGGACGGGTCTGTGGGATTTTAAGAAGATAGAGTCAAAAGAATTAGATGACCAGTAGGACAGGATGGGCTGGAGAGATGAAAACTAATCCAAAGTTGATTCTGAGGTTTCTGGTTCATTGGAGGGCACTAGAAGGTAGGGAGCACAGGCGGAGCAGGAGCAGATACGGGGAAACTAGAAACAGTTTAGGTGTCTAACCAGCAGAGGGCTGGTTAGATATGTTATGTATATCCCTGTGACAGAATTCTTAGAAAACATTATTTTGATGTCTGTAACATTTACTTAGAGAGATGTATTGTTTAACCAAATCTCTATTGTAAACTTTTGGATTTTTTTCAGGTTTT
Source organism: Miniopterus natalensis (assembly GCF_054644295.1). NCBI lineage: Eukaryota > Metazoa > Chordata > Mammalia > Chiroptera > Miniopteridae > Miniopterus > Miniopterus natalensis. Next base: position 25,524,893 of record NC_142089.1, read on the forward strand.
TCACTTCTATAAATAACACAGTAATAAGCAGATTTTTACAGAGGTCTTCACCATTCTGATTACTTTTAGAAGAGAAATTTGCAGTCATCGTTTATGAACAGGCTTGAAACTTTAGAGTCACATCCAGATTGCTTCCTAGAAAGGCTGTGCCAGATTTTAGCCCTGCGGCAGTGGGGGCGAGTTCTACCTCGGCTCAGCACCACAGGCCCTGAGATGCACGCCCGGATACACAGGCACACAGGGCGGGCAAAGTAGGTTTATAGTTGCGAGTACACGAAACAGTTTAGTCTTGTATTAATTATTTATTAATCACTTATTAATCTTGTATTAATTATTAATTACTGTATTTTCCATACAAACCGCTGTAAACCTACGTTTGCCCCATCCTGTATTTCAGAGGATAAAAAATAGTATCTGGTTATTTTAATTTGCATGTTTGTCACTATTGAGTTTTTCACGCTTACAAACCTTATTTTATGTTCTCTTCCCATTTTTATGAGGTCTCATTTATTTTTCATGAATTTTTAAAATATGTATTATTATTTGTGACAAAATTTTTCCCACTTCTTTGTCTCCTTCCTAATTTTGCTTATCATATTTTTGATGTACCAAAGCACTAAAAATGTTTACAAAGTCAGAATTTGTTTACCTTTTTATTTCTAACATTGCGTTAATATTTAGGAAGCTCAATAATAAAATATACATCTAAATTTTCTTTTCATTTTACTTTTTTAGCATGAGAGTAAATAAGTGGATCTTTTTTATCTAAGCAAATTTTCATAATTCTTTTTTTTTTTTTTAGTTATTTTATTTATTTATTTTTCAATCCTCCCCCAAGGATATTTTCCCATTGATTTTTTTAGAGAGTGGAAGGGAGGGAGAAAGAGAAACATCAACGTGAGAGAAGCACATCGATTGGTTGCCTCCCACAGGAGCCCCGACCGGGGCCAGGGATGGAACCTGCAACTGAGGTATGTGCCCTTGACCAGGAATCAAACCTGCGACCCTTCGGTCCGCAGGCCGAAACTCTAACCACTGAGCCAAACCGGCCAGGGCAGCAGCCAATTTTCAAATGTCTCTTGCTGAGAAAATCACCTTGTTCCCACTGATGGTGCAGCTTCCTTTATTGTATAACTTAAGTGTGTGTGTGCACACAGACTGATCTGCTTCTGGGCTGTTTTGTCTCATTGGGCTTTGTGTTGATTCTTAGACATCTATCAATGTTTAATAATTAGAAATTTGTAATATACTCTACTATCTAATTTTTAAATTTGGGAGGGCTATTTTTACCTGTTAAATATCTAGATAACTGGGTTTTTAGAATTCTGTTGGTAAATTTCAAAAAAGAAATTCTGTTGGGATTTTTCTTAGAATTATGTTAAGCCTACATTAATCTGACAGAGAGTGGCATTGTGTTAATATTCAGCCTTCTCATCCAAAATATGGCTTGTCTCCCATTTTTTTCAAGTCATTTTTTACATCTCTCAAAAAGGATTGTAGCTTTTTTTCTAACTATAGGTCCCACATATTAAGTTTATTGGTCAGTATTTGATTATTTGTTGTTTGGATTGCAAATGGGATCTCTTTTGTATTCTGTCTGGTGATTTTACTTTCCTATTGGAGCACAGATCCTATTACTAAATCATTTTATCCATTAAGTTTAGTTGATTCTTGGTAGGTTTTCTAAGCAAATAACAAACTCCCTGGAAATACCAGGTTGGAGTCCCTGGCTTGGTGATTCCTCCAGTCTACAGGGCTGGTCTGTGACTTTCTCCAGCAGTCCGCAGGAGCCCAGTTTTGAGGGTGGTAAAGAGTTGATGAATGGGTTGATGCCAAGTTCAGGGCTTTCCTGGGCTGGGGCAGTAGAAGGGCAAAGGGCAGGGAGTTGAGGAGCTCAGGAGAGAGTGGCTGAAGTGATACGCTTCAGGGTCTTGAACAGAAAGGGCAGAGGATTAGAGGAAGGGAGGGAGTGAGGAGAGGAAGTTGTGGCCGCGGAATGCACACTGGGACGTCAGCTTTCAGAGCGGATGCCTTTCCTATATGGTACTGAGGTCTCAGGGAAGAATGATCCCTTTTGCAGTTAAAGAAACTGAAGCTCAGAGAGTTGCCACTGACCAAAGTCACCCAGCTCTAGTCAGTGGCAGAACTGGGATTTGAGTGCTGTTCCGGGTTGCCGTACTAGCTCACATTCTGTCTTTATTTTTCAGGTTCACTTTAGAACAGTTGACTGAGAGCCAGGAGAGACAACAGAAGGGAAAGGAAACAAGCCCAGCAGAGCAGATAGGAGAGAGAGAGGGCAGGCTCCTCCTGGGCCCCTTAATAGCTGTGAAGGGGTTGGGGGACAGCTGGACCATTGGGTTTTCCTGTTGACCCAAGAACCCCCTCAGGCCAGAGCAGCCCACCCCCACACCCTGTGCCCCCACCACCCAGCTCACTCTGGGTCCTCCATTACACACTGGGTCCTACCATATGCTCACTGTTCCCACCACATACCCTTGTCTCAACATATTTCGCATCCCCAGCACACACCGGGTCCTCCTTCTACCATCTATGTTTATCTCACATGCCCCAGGTTCTCCAGTGTCACTTTGTGCCCCCCACCTTGTTTCTCATTTGCCTGTAAACACTTTGGCTCCCTGCCACACACAGTCCCATCACAAGCTGTGTGCCCAGCTCACGCCCACCTGTGCTATGTCCACAGAGTGCCTCGGACGGCTTCTGGAAATCTGTGGCCACTCGAGTCCCCAAGGAGCCCCCAGAGATTCGTATCCTCAACCCGTATTTCATCCAGGAAGCTGCCTTCACCCTCATTGGACTGCCCTTCAACAACGGCCTCATGGGCCGCGGGGTGAGACAGCTGGGCCCCAGGAGAGGGAGGAGGGGAACTGGGGCAGAGGGGCCTTGGGAAGGAAGGACAGGGCGGCAGGGTGTGGACTGAGGGCTCAGTCCTCAGGAATGGAGCTCAGCCTCAGCCCTCCAACTGAACTCTGCGCCTCCTCCCTCCTCTCCTCCAGAACATCCCTACCCTTGGCAGTGTGGCAGTAACCATGGCACTACACGGCTGTGATGAGGTGGCAGTTGCAGGCTTTGGCTACGACATGAGCACTCCCAATGCACCCCTGCACTACTATGAGACCGTGCGCATGGCAGCCATCAAAGCGGTGAGGGACTGGATGGGGCCAGGCTGGGTGAGGGGCACTTCCCGCACAGAGGACAGGCTCTGCGGAGCCAGTGGCTGCTCTGGCTGCCCAGAGCTCCCAGGAAGGTGCTACCCACCCCAGCCAGCTAAGTTGGGATGCCAGAGGTCCATCCCTGCCTGCGGGCCTCTGAGCGTGAAGCATCCTCTGTGCTCCCTCCCTAGCCTTCCCAAGAACTCAGAACTCCCTTCCCCGTTTCCTTCCTGAACCTTCCCTCTCTGGCCCTCTCCCTGCCTTGGTCCTGCACCTGCCTTCTCCTTGCTGTTCCCCAGCCATCATATGTTAATCTTGGCACCACCCTTTCCTACAGCCAAGTACTGAAGCTCGTTACCACCCAAAATTACCTCCCAGGTGACCAATATACTCAGGCTCCTTAAAGTTGAAGAAGCATTACAGTTCTCCCAGCCTGCCAGCCAGCCTCTCCTACATCTCTGCCCTCACAACCAGACGCCCTGTGGAGAATTGGGACCTCTCTTACAACTCCCTTCATTTCTACCACTAGCCTTTCCCTGATCCCAGCCCGGAACCTGGACGTCTTGGGCTAGTGTGTGGAGCATCTCCCCTGCTCCACCATGTGTGTGGGGATGCTGGAGGAAAACTGTCTGTGCAGATCCTAGTTCTCTAAATGTAGGGGTTCTCATCTCAGCTAGCCCTTGCTCCTGCTCACCAGTCCTTGCACGCCCTTCTCCAATCCCCAGCGCACCGTTGCAGAGCCTCACACTCTCGGAAGGTCCTCCACTGCCCCCTCCTCCAGTGAGAACGCAGCTGCAGTGGGGACAGTCAGCTCCTGCTGGGTTGTCCCCTTTGCACTCCTCACTCCCACTTGGCCCTTTGCCCCTCGAAGCCTGGCTGACCTCTTCACCTGATGAGACTCCCCTCAAGGTCACCAGTGACTTACCTCAAGGCTGCTAAATGCAATGGACACATGGAAGTCTCACCTTTGCTGATCGCCCAGAAACACTTATGCTGAGGCTTCTGAGTCAGTAATTCCTAGTGTTCCTCTAGTTCCACTTGTTGGTCTCTCTCGTTCTCTTTCTCAGTGTCAGCATTAGGCAGGGCTCCATCCTGGACAGTCTCTCCTCACACCACATATTCTCCAGGAGATTGGCATCCCCATCCATGGCTTCAGTTACCATCTAGATTGTTCTAGGCTTTTTTGGTTCATTCAGGCTGCCTCAAGTAACTGGAAGTTCTTTCAGGGGTATAAGAAGGACTTGGAAATCTCATGGGAAACAGTAACGGCCTTCCGGCTGGGCCTCCTATTGCCTGGAGTGAGGTTCAGGAGTGGAAGCTCCTCCTGGGTGCGGGGCAGTTCCAGACTGTCTTACCCTCTCACCAGTGGCTCTTGCCCTGCCTCCTTATTACCATGACTGTTAGTTGTTCCAGCTCTATGTCTCTTGATGTATCTTCTTACTGCTTTGTCCCCTGCCAGTACCCACTCCAGACTGTCCTCACAGCTTTTACCTGCCCCCAGCTTCTGTTTACTTACATATTTGCTCTCTTACATACTCTTTGTAGGTAAACTTGAGAGACCGTAGATATAGGCAGTCACTAGATCATGAAGGGCTTTCTCTGCCATGGTGAGAAGTTTGGACTTTGCTCTGAAGGCTGGAGGGAGCCACGGAGGCAGAAGCATTTTAAGCTGAGGAGTCACATGCAGCCGGGTTACTGTGGCTGCAGCATGAAATAGAGGGTGCAAGGCAGGAATAGAAACCAGCCAGCAGGCTGTCCCAGCAGCCTGGGCAAGAGAGGGAAGACTCCTGAACCGGAACAGAGCAGAGAAGTCCAGGCTGGAAGTGCACGTGTGAGTTGCCAGCATAACTGCATATTCAGAGTCCGGGCGGGCATGGATGAGACCTCAGGGAGATGGGAGACTGAGAAGTGCAGGTAGTCAGGGCGGCACCCTAGCAGCACCAGTATTTAATGACTGGGTGAGGGGAGAGGGGCCAGAGATGAAGACAGGAAGGCTCTTCTGAGAGAATGGCTGGTGAATGGGATGGACATCTGCATCCAGAATCAGAGGTCCTCCTGAGGCTGGGGACCTGGGACCCGAACTCCACCCCAGCCCATAGACAATGCTGAGAGCTCTGGTAAGCTCCTGCGCTGTCTGCAGGGAAGGAGGAATTAAGGAGAGAGCACCAAGAGGTGGCATTGCCTGGGCTGAGAGCTGTACCCCAGCCAGGCATTTTTTGTTTACTCTTTTATTATGAATTGTCAAACATATTCATAAATACAGAGAATAACACACTGAACTTCCCTGTTGCTGTCACCTCCCTCCCCAGTTACCAGCACATGTTGTTTCACCTGTTTCTTCCTTTCATAGTTTTACTTCCCACTGATTACCTGGAAACAAGCCTCAGATATCATATCATTCCAGCCATAAATATTTCAGTAAGTTCCTCGAAAAGATAAGGACTATTTTCTGCTATCATAATACCACTATTGGGGTTCAAAAAAAAAATAACATTGCCACTGTCACACCTAGAAAAATTAGCGATAATCCCTTAATATCATCAACTATCCAGTCCTCTGCTGCCCTTCCACTCCTCGGTGGCTCCCAGTGGGTGCCCTTGAAGCTGACCCACCAGACGGGATGCTTCCTCCTGGGGAGTGGTGAAGGGGTGGGGTAAGTAAAGAGCTGCATGAGTTGCTCCACTTGCTTGGATCCTGGCCCTGCCATTCTTTCAAGCCTCCATCTTCTTACCTATGAAATCTAATTTCATTCAACACATATTTATTGATCACCTACTCTGTGCCAGATTGTCCCTGCCTTCAAAGAGGTAAGACAGATGCTTGAATCTTTAAGGAATGAGGGAAATCACCCAGGAGTCTGCACCGAGGAGGGGCAATTCCCTGAGGCAGAGGATAGTGACAGGAGAGAGTTGCCTGGAGCAGAATAAGGAGCGGGCGGCTCTGTGAGTTCTCAGCACTGCTGCGCCGTGGCTGCTCCGATCACTGTGCTGAGGCCCAGTGCTGGCCTCTGGGTCCCAATACAAGGCTGTTGGTATCCATTCATTCAACCCTTTTTCTTTCTTTGAGAGACTTAGTCACCAGAGCTTCCTGGTGAGTACTGAGGATTGGAAAGAACCTGAGCCTGGGTGCAGTCCTCCCGAGGAGAAGGTAGCAGCATCTTCCCTGTAATTTCCATGTTAGCAGTGAGATGAGCCTGTTGCCCTCTGGCCTCCTGGCGCCTCTGAGAGGCAGGATTTCATCAGCTGCCCCCAGGCCTGGGAAAGTGGATTACATCAGGCCAGAGAATGACTAAGCCACCTCACACAGCTCTTTTCAGCAGGGTCCACCCCCCAGGCCTGGGCAGGACCTAATGACTCAAGTTGCTTGTCCTCAAGGTGTCTAGGACCTAGGTGCCTTGGACGTGCTGCTTGACAAGGAGTTGATGTCTTTGGGAACAAGGTTGGAAAGCTTGTATCTCCTTAAGATTATAAGAAGTTAAGAGGCAGTTCTTCTGGGATGGGAAAAGGGCTTAGAGGTTATGTTCCCCCAAGGAGGGAGGAGATGGCACAGAGCATTGGAGGGTGGTAGCCAGAGGAGGGCACTGCACTCTGGGAGGTACATTTTAGCAGGGCTCTGTCCCAGCAGCCACCCAGGCTCCCCACCTGACCGCTTCTCCATCTCTTCCCTTCTAGTCCTGGACACACAATATTGAGCGAGAGAAAGAGTTTCTGCGGAAACTGGTGAAAGCGCGTGTCATCACTGACCTTACCAGTGGCATCTGAGATGGGCCCTGCACATGGCCACAGAGGTCCCGGCACCGCCACGAGCAAGCAGCAGCCACCGCCACCTGCCCACTTCATTGGCCTTGGTCTGGCTCTGCCTAAGAGGCACAGGAGTCTTCAGACCCAGAGAAGGACAGTGCTGAGTGGCCCCAGGGGTGGCGAGGCCTTGGCAGGGCAGCCAGAGCTGTGTCTGTTCAGAGACCAGCACTCGGCCTCACTCTCAGCCTGGATTCTTGAAGCCAGAGCGCCAGGAGGCCGCTGGCTGTGCCCAGCAGGCCCAGCATGCAGGAGGTGGACGTTAGGCAGCAAGGCTGCTGCTGGAATTATTTCTCCAATCAGTGTTTGGTGTATTATTATTTTGTGAATTTGGGTCGGGGGGAGGGTAGGGATAATTTATTTTTAAATCAGGTTGGAGATGTCAGGTTTGGTCCACTTGTCATGCAGAAAGAGGCCCGGTAGAGGTCAGGCAGTGGTGCCAACGGGCTCCCTGTAGAGTAGGATGCCATGACTAGCCTGTACTGTGCTCCAGAGCTGCAGGGAGTATGCAGGATGTCATGCCAACCCTCTCCAGCTCATAATCATGACACTGTTTGGCCTTTCTTGGGGAGAAGATGGGGTATTCCCACATTACCAGCTGTTAGCTGTCCCACAGGAAAACCCTGGAGCCATCCTTTAAGCTAACAAGACAGTACCTGGGCTAGAGCAGAGAGAACTTAAGAGCTCAGGAGGTGAGGCCTGGCCCAGCCCAATGGGAATGGCCCCCACCCCAGCTGCTACTGACCTGTAGGACATTACCCCAGGCCTGGACTGACCAACTTGGCAGCTGTTCTGGGTTTCAGCAGTGAGACTGCCAGGTCCTTGGGTTCTGCCTTGAGCCTGGACCAGAGAGAAGTGAGGCTTAAGGACCTTACCCATCCTGGGCAGCCATCCTGGAAGCAATAAAGCTCTTCCCTGAACCTGCCTCCTCTTGCTTTCTCTTTCCTGGAAGAAACAGGAATCTGGGGTCTTAGTAACTATGCTAAACCCAAGGGCCATCTCTCTAGCTCACAGATTCCTGGGTTACTCTCACATCTTGTGTCAACTCCAGGACCTGGGTAGCCACCCGGGGGCCTTCTGGAGCCCCTCTCGTTGCACACAGTCTGCACCCTCTTTGCCTTAAAAGAGGTAGACTAAGGGCATCAGGGCCTGCCCCAGAGTCCACCTGATGCCTGCTAAAAGAGCCAGAGGGCAGGGGATTGAAGCCCACAGTTCTAGAACAGTGCCTCTGGGTCACCACAGGGCCAACAGTGCAGGGACAGGTTCCTGCAAGTACAGGAATGATACCCTGCTGAGCCCCCAACACAGATAGACCCACAGACCTAACCCACTCCTGGTATCCCTGGTTGAGCCCTGGAGAGAATGTGCCCCACCCCAACCCTTAGCACCCCCTCAACCCCCCTCTCTTCTTACTCAGATCAGGAAGACACAGCCCAGCTCTAGGCACTCTTACAAATATTAGGAAAGATGTTTCTTCCCATCTTACCCCCTTAGGGCTGTGGAATGTGACCCCCCCTTCCTTCCCTAGCATCCCCATGCAGGCCTGAGAATGGGTGGAACACATGCCAGCACCTCAGGCCATGAAGTGAGCTTTCAGCCAGAGCTGCCACCTTGGCAGTAAATGGGACTGGCTGGCCTCTTCGCCTCTCGCCTACCATCCCCATCCAAGAGTCCTGGCCATCCCAAGGACCATCCACTTCCCACATGTCCTCAGGCAGAAGTCTCAGCTGAGGGGAAAGCAAGTCCCTGATTGAGGGACAGGCAAACTCAGAAACTCTCTTCGGGTTCTGCTGGGTTGCTATGATGCACAACTTCAATGCACATCATATTCTGCGTGAAGGGCGCCCCCTGAAGTTGTACAGGGCATAGGCTGTATGCCTGTAAGCCACAGCCATGGCTGAAAGCCCCAGGGAAGCCACCCCAACTCGGCAGCCAGTTGTGGGAGGCAGCAGACAATGGAGCTGCTTACCACCTGCCCTCCTGCCCCACAGGGGTCCTTCAGGCCTGTAGAAAGCCCCCCACACCACCAGCAGTTCTCTGCATTCTGGCTTGTAGTCTCCACCTATGCTCAGAAACTGCTGTCGCAAAAGCAGTGGTTCTCAGCCCTGGCTATGCACCAGAATCACCTGTGTGGATTTGGAAAGTAGCACATGTCCACACCACAGTTCTGATTCAGGTCTGGGGTGGGGTCTGGATGTGGGTAGTTCTGAAAGGCCCACCGGTGGTTCCAGTGCATAGCCAGGACATAACTGGTCCACACACATTCCTGAGCACTTTCATTTCCACCCACGGTTTCCAACTGTTAGTTGGCTGACAGTTCCCAAATTGCCATCTCCAGCCCAGCTCTCCCCACTTCACTCCAGGCTTCACATTCAGTTGCATCCTGAACTTTTCCACTGGGGTAATCCACAGGTCCTCCTTATTCGATACGTCCATCACTGAACTCATGAGCTCCTGCCCCTCCTCCAGGGAGCTCCCCTGCCAGAATGCATCCCCTCCACCTGGTCACCCATGCAGAGGCATGCCAGTGTCTGCCCTACCTCCTCAGCCCATCCAGTCAGGCACCAGCTCAGTTCTCAAAAAGCTGTGATCCTGAAAGGGACCCTAGTAAAGTGGCCCCCAACTCTCCCCACCACTCTGCTACCCACTCCACTCCTCCAGCAGCCTCCTGACTTCACCTGTCCTTTCCAAACTGTCCTCCCCACTACAGCCAGAGAAATACAAATCTGTTACACCATTTTCCTGCCTGAAAGAAACCCTTCGGTGGTCCCCAGTGTCATTAGGAAAAAGTCCAGACTCCCTGGTATGACACAGCATCTGCCCTTTCCTTACCTCTATCCATGTAACTCACCCAACCTCCACCCCACCTGCCAAATAGCCACAATTAAGCTTCTGAAATATTACCCTCCAGCTCCTCCTCAAGCATGAGCACTGCCCCCTCCTCCGTGACCCCTTCTTCAGCCCTGGGCACCCACGCCTAGCTGTGTGGGTGAGCAGCGGAGTCTACAGGCGTGTCTCTACTCCAAGCTCCAGGCAGCAAGGGAGTGGGGCAGCAGGGAAGCTAGAGCAGGGTCAGACCTTGAAAGCCCCAATGCAGTGCCTGGCCCACCCAATGAGTTCAATGCATCTGCTAAGAAGAAACTAGAGGTGGACCAGAAAACAGTCTGCCGGGTGGACAGCCAGAACCCCAGAGACTGCGCAAACCAGAGGGCCAGTGGCCCAACTCCCCTCCCTCTCCCGCCCTCAGCCCGGCCTCCCAACTCCCAGCTTCGCGTGTCTACAAACTGAACGCCCACTTTCCTCGCCTCGCCTCTGCTCAAGTTCTCCACGCTGCGTCCCGGGTTTTCCAGTCCCCAGCGTCCTCCCCTTCACCTTGGGGGACTTCGCTGAGCCAGGGGGGGACCGGATCCCAGCGGTGTAGCAACCAGGTGAACTCTGAAAGGTGGGGCGGGGCGGGGGCACTTGGGCCCCACCCCGGGATCCGGTGACGCCGGGGCTGGAATTTGACACCGGTCTGCAGCAGGCATGAGGCTGCTGAGGGATGGAGTTGGGCCCGGCCCCCAGACACGGCCCACGGGCTCCACCAGCAGCAGGTCCCTCGGGCCCAAGCCCTTGCTGTGTCCCGGACCCAGAGCCCTGCACTCGAGGTAAGCCGACCTGTTGGCCCACCCCTCATCCCAGCCCTGGGGTTAGAGGGAGCAGGCAGGAGAGTCCCCCACCACTTTCTCACATCCTCCCTCTCCTGGGCCCGCTGCGCAGCTCTTCGCCCCTCCCAGCCCCCTCAGTCCCTCTGGTCGCTTGTGGGGACTGTGCTGGCCCTGCCGGCCCACTGTAATGTGAGGCTCCTGCTGCTGCTACAGGGTGCAGACTGGCTGCCAAGGCCACGCTTTTGGCTAAAAGAGGCACTGCCAGGTGCACAGCCCTGGGCATGAGCCTTTTGAGCTGCTGGGAAAAGTCTAGCACTGGCCCCAAGGAAGGTGACTAGAAGAGCACAGTGCAGGACCCTCGTGGTGAGTATCTCGCTGGCAGATGGGGAGGACCATGTGGCCCCAGACCACCAGAGAGGACCTAGCTGCTCTCAAGAGACTTGCTCCTGGGGTCCCCCTAGCACAGGGGGTCCTGAAGACTTTCCCTCGACCAGTGAGAACAGTCGCTGGCCTGGCCCCTCAGTGCCCCTATTCAGTTAATTGAATACACCTGGACCTGAGATGGACCACACCAGGAAGGCCTGTGGAGGTCTGACCCACAAGTATGCAGACATTCTGTGTGCTAAGAGTTGAGGGTGCAGGTGACAGTTGGGACCTAACAGCAAGCCAGCTCGTGGGGCCCCAAGGGGTGTTTGGGAGTGCCAGCCAGTGTGGGCCCAGGAAATCTGGTGGGGATCAGGAAGGCAGCTGGGCTGAGAAAGGATGGCTCTTGGAGGAAACTTCTAGAAGTGGGGCCAGGCTGTCAGATCCACAGAAAAGTGGAAAGGGGACAGACCTGAACCAGGTCTCAGGGCAGCTCAGCTCTCAGACCAGGCTAGTGAGGAGCTCTGGCTGGCCCTCCTGGGAGGTGCTCGGGCCTGAGTCTGGCTGAGGGTAGGGAAAAACCCACCCACTTTGAGTCTGCATGCTTGGCGGACACTGCCCCCTGGTGGTCATAGGGAGCCATGGCCCAGGCCCCATGTTCTTAGAGGGCCCATCAGGCCCCACCATCTGCTGGCTCTTGAAGGACATGTGATCAGAAGAGAGAACTCAGGTGGCTCTGGGTTCAAAGATCACAGAGGAACAAGATTCAGCAGCATTGGGTGGGCAGCACAGGTTGAGGCCTGAACCTCACTATCATCAGATAACAGGTCAACCAGCAAGCACCCTAATTCTTCAGGCCACAGCTTCCTCCTGTATGGCTTGGAGAGAAAGCTGTCTGTGGGACCATCAGGGTCCAGCTACTCCCTTCTCCAGCTAGTCCTGGCAGCTCCATCCGAACACTCCATTCCCCCCAGCTGTGTGGGCCTAGCCTTGCGATCTTAGACAACTGCTGAGCTGCTCTGAGCTCGTTTGGAAAATGGATGTACCATTTACCTCATGGAGTTGTAAGGACACAGGTAAAAAGAGAGAGAGAACAGGTGCAAAGCATAGTTAAGTTCCTGATGCAGCTACTTCTCCTGGGTTGAGTCTACCTATCCAAACCCCGTGTTCCTCACCTGGAGACACTGAAGTGGAGGGATGACCTTCTCAAAGATAACTCACCTCTCAATGTTCCAAGCTGCATCAAGAAGAGGGTGGGGGGACAAGGCAACTAGGCTGATGGGAGATCCTGATATTGACAGAGATGGAGCCTGGACGTGGAGGTCCTTCTGTGCTGCCCCGCTGGCCCCCGCCTAGGTGGCAGGTGAGTGATTCTCCTGATGACTCCCACCTGGTGTTGAAGAACGGTGGCTTGGCTGGGGAGGAAGGCCAGCGTTTGCCCTGGGCAGGTGCCAGAAGTGAAAAGGAAAATGGTCGGGGAGGGAACAGGAGTGTGGAGGAAGGCTGATGCCCTCGGCGATGTCTCCTCCTGGCTCCCTTAGGCAGCAGACCCATTATCCTCCAATCTAAGCTTTTCCAGGGCTCTCCCCACTCATCTTGAGGCCCATCTTCTCTGGTCTCTGTTTTCCAAGCCCTTCCTGGGCTTCCTCCACCCTGAGACCACGGGGGAGGGGGGTCTTCCTCCCTGAGACCACGGGGGAGGGGGGTCTTCCTCCCTGGGACCACGGGGGGGGGGGAGGGGGGTCTTCCTCCCTGGGACCACGGGGGGGAGGGGGGTCTTCCTCCCTGGGACCACGGGGGGGAGGGGGGTCTTCCTCCCTAAGACCACGGGGGGGGGTCTTCCTCCCTGGGACCACGGGGGGGGGGTCTTCCTCCCTGAGACCACGGGGGGGGGGGAGGAGGGTCTTCCTCCCTGAGACCACGGGGGGGAGGGGGGTCTTCCTCCCTGAGACCACGGGGGGGAGGGGGGTCTTCCTCCCTGAGACCACGGGGGGGGGGGGTCTTCCTCCCTGAGGCTCCACTGTGTCCCCGCGCAGCCTGCCCTGTGGCCAACCCTGGCCGCCCTGGTCCTGCTGAGCGGTGTCGCTGAGGCCTCCCTGGGCCTGGCGCCCCGCAGCCCCGCCACCCGCGAAGGCCCCGCGCCAGCCTCAGCGCCCCCCGCCGGCCACCTAACCGGTAGGTGAGAGGGCAGGGGGCGGGGGCCTGGCCCAGAACCCCGCCACTGACTCCGTCTTGTTCTAGGTGGGCGCGCGTCGCGTCCCTGCGGCGGAAGAGCCCGGCGGCCGCCCCCGCAGCCGCCCCGGCCGGCGCCCCCGCCGCCCGCGCCCTCGCCGGCGCCCTCCCGCGGGGGCCGCGCCGCACGGGCCGGGGGCCGCGGCGGCCGCAGGAGCCGGGGCGGCCGCGCGCGGGCCGCGGGGGCGCGGGGCTGCAGCCTGCGCTCGCAGCTGGTGCCGGTGCACGCGCTCGGCTTGGGCCTCAGCTCCGACGAGCTGGTGCGCTTCGGCTTCTGCAGCGGCTCTTGCGGCCGCGCGCGCTCGCAGCACGACCTCAGCCTGGCCCGCCTGCTGGGCTCGGGCGCCCTGCAGCCGCCCCCGGGCTCCCAGCCGGCCAGCCAGCCCTGCTGCCGGCCCACGCGCTACCAGGCCGTCTCCTTCATGGATGTCAACAGCACCTGGCGGACCGTGGACCGGCTCTCGGCCACTGCCTGCGGCTGCCTGGGCTGAGCCTCCCCACGGACTGGCAGGTGGCCGCCGTAACCGACCTTCCCGCCTGGAAGGGACCGGGGTCCTCACCCACGAACGGACATCACTAGGCCTCAGCTGGGCGAGTGATGGGCATCAGCCCTGGAGGGACGGAGGGAGGACAGTCCTCACCCTGCTAGTCCCAGCGCTACAGACACCGGAGACCTCAGCTACGGAGCCCTGAGGACCCGCTTCTCACAGGCCTGGCGCTGACCGGCCGCAGACCCGGGACTCCTCTCCGGGAGCAGCCGGCAGCGTCTGAGGTGGAAGCCTCAGCCCAGGCCCTGGGGGGCGGAACTGGAGGAGACACATTGCAGGCGCATTGCTGAAGTGCCTTGCTGGAGCAGACCTGTATTCGCTCCTGGGAACTGGACCCCTATTTATTACTTCTAAGTTATTTATTTACTTCTGTGTTTTGTCAAATCCTTTCCTGGGCAGTGGGAGCTGGATGGGTTTAAGCAGCTGGCTGGAGATCATGCCCTCACCTTCCCACTCACAACTGCAGGCTGACTCAGCAATCACAGGCCCCCTCCGGATCTCCACCTGCTTCCTCTACCCCGCAGCTCTGGGACATAGGGGCCATGGAACAGAGTGGGTGGCAAAGCTTCCTTTACTAGCCCTGGCACGCCAGCTTCCAACCCCTTGCACAGTCTCCAGGGGCTTTGGGTTACTGGTAGAGAAAGCCCCTTGTGACCTCAGGCATCCTGGGGGGCCGTGCTTAATGGGTAATGACATAGAAAACCACACATTACCCCACCCCAGTCATTGATCAGTGCCCTACCCTCAGGGCACCCTGACAGGTGCATTCACTGCCTCCAATTGCAGATGGTCCAGCATGGGGAGCTCACTACCCACATTGCATGAAGCAGCCCAGGACAAGAGAACATCTGAAAAGGCCAGCGGGAGGCTGGTTTGGGGGGATGAAGCACAGAGCATCGAAGGGCTAAGAATGCAGGAAAAGACTGAGAGCCCCAAGAGGGACCTGCATCTTGGGTGGTGAACAAGAATATTCATTTATTCATTCAACAAATATTTATTAAGTACACCTTATTTGTCAGATACCGGGGAGGCATCAGGGACACAGAAGTGAAGGGAACATGATCCCTGCCCGTCAGGTTAAACTAGGAAAGACAGACATTAAATAATTACATAAATAGCTATTTAAATTTAATTTGGCAAACAGTATGACAAAAGACAAGAAGCTAAGAGTTACACACCTTCATCCGGAAGGAAGAAGTTAGTGCTGACCCTGGCCTTTCACACTGTCCCTGGGTCATCTCCAAAAAGTTAGTGAATCCCTCTGAGCTTCTCTGCATGTCCCATGAAACCTTGTGTCCTGGGTCCTGTGAATTTGTCCTATGTGATTTTCCTCTTTGGAAATAAGATGGGGACATGTGTTTGGAAAGGATGCTGAGTCTGAAGAACCATGGGACATCCAGAGAGGCCGTCAGGAGGCAGCAGGATATGCTGGTCTGGAGCTGAGCAGGGAGGTTTGGGCTGGAGGTTGATTTGGCAGCTGTGAGCACAGAGGCATTAACTGCAACTGGGGTGCATGCAAGCACCACAGGTGAGACAGGTTCAGGGTGGGGTCCCTCAGGCATTTGACTCTGCTAACCAAAGTTCCTTCCAAACTGCTGAAGTGCCTGCCTGCTTTGGCACAGGTGCCCCTTTTGCCCAGGCCAGAGTGAGGAGCTGGTAAGAGCTCTCTGACGACTGTTCATTCTGGGTCAAGGAGGAGAAACAAACCTGTGCTTCCACTCTTCTTTGTTTACTGCCCCAGTTCTAGGTGCTTCCCAAACTTCGTTGCTCTCTTGCTACCCTCAAGCACTCCCTTTGCCCCTCTGTCTACCACCAAACTGATTCAGGATCCTCAGTCTCCAAATACCCCTGCAACCCCCAACCCCAACAAAGAAAATGGTAACAGTGCCATACAGTTTGCACATACCTCATAAAGGCCTGGGCCCTGGCCCTGGTTGAGGGTAAAGGGGGACATCCTGTTAATTCCAGCATCACTGGGGCCAGTGAGCCCCTGCTGGAGAGACTTGAAAGCTTGGCCTAGTTCCCATACCCTGCAACCCCTGCCCCTCAGTGGGCATTTCTGCTCTCAGAGCCACTTAAGGAGATGGATTGGAGCTCACAGCAAGAGATGCGGGTCAGAACTCAAGCCAAAGGTGCTGGTTCTCAACACCCCCAAATTGACAGTCCTTGAGGGAGTAGGGTCCCCCTAACTCAAGGCTGCATTCTGGGCCCAAGAGAGATTGCCCAACACCTCACAATGTCCCAGATGAAATGGCAACTTTTCCAAGAGGAACTTCCCCGCAAGAACTAGTCTCAGTTTGCAGCTTACAACAACCCAAATCCCTCAATAATAATAATAATAATAATGATGATGATGCTATTTTCCCCAAAGAAAACAAGAGCTGCACTTCTTTGCCTACAACTTAGCAGAGGTCAACACCGGGCAGAGCACTTTCACCCCTGGGGGCCACAGGGGCTCTAGTAGCTGCATTTTCAGCTGTAGGCTTTGTTTCACATTTAAAATGACATTGCCTGTTTTGAGTGGCCTTCCAAGAATAACGGTACGGTCTCCTCCAGAGGAGTATCAAGTCACCACCTCTTGCAAGACAGAAAACTACAGGTGGCTTTGAAATGACTGTTTTTCCACTTCAGGGATCACCCAAAACTTTCCTCTAGATTTGTTTCATCCAAGAATCAAGGTTCAGGGTTCCATGTGCTCCCCCTACCCTTGCCAATTGCTTTCCCCCTCTCTTGCCCAGGGGTTGCCATATTTCCCCTGGCTAGAGACCCCTGTGACAGAGTGTATGTGGGCTGGTTGAGTTCTCATCTTGAAAAGGACAAGATGGGTAGAAAGCTGAGAGATCAGAGAACAGATCTAGGAGAACTGTGCCATGTGAGATCACCTTTCTTGTTCACAGGAGGGCTTCTTAACCTGTTTTGGAATTGTAGAGTCCTTAGAGAATATGATGAAAGCCAAGGATCCTCCCCCACCCTCTCAAAAAAAAAAAAAATGCTTGTAAACCTCAGATATATAAATCTGGTAAACAATTTTAGGTGGTTCACAGACGCTGAAGCTCATTCAGATTCCTTAGGAGTCCATGTCCCTCAAGGTATCATGCCCCGTTCTAGATACTATTATTAATGTCCTCCTGTAGCTAGATTAATTCCTCCATCTGTACTCAGGACGCCATATCAGGACACTTGGTCTCAATTATTTACAAGCCTCCCCACTCTTCAACCTTTTTAAATTGAATATCTCCTTTCCCTCTGCATTTAAACCTGCTCAAATATATCACAGCATTAAACAAAATTGACACTGATTATAAACGTGTGTGTGTGTGTGTATTAGCTTCCACCTCTCCTTCACTAAAAGGGCTCTTGCTGAGGTCACCAGTGACCTCATCATTACTAAATCCAAAGGCCACTTCTCAGCTTTGTCCTTTGAACTCTCAGAAGCACTCAAATTTGTCATCCCTCCTTGAAAACTTATCTTCCATTGACTGTCTTGATCCCATACTGTCTTTTTCTTCCACCCCTCCCCTCCAGCTGCTCATTCTGAGACTACTCTTGGGCTTCTTTTCCTCTCTCTGCCTCTCAAGTGTTCCTCGGGGCTTTCATATAGACCTTCCTCTCTTCCCAGTCTACTCTCTCCCTGAGCAACATCATCTACTCCCATGGTTTGTTACCACTTCCATGCTGATGATGGTCACATTGTATCTCCAACCTGGACCTTTCTCCTGAGTTCCAAGTCCATATTTCCAACACTTCTATCTAACATCCTCTGAAACCTCAAACTTAGCATGTTTATCCTGGAAATCTTCTGTTTGCTCCTTCCGATCCACTCTCCATGCTTTTCTACCCTGCTCTGAACCTCACATCAACCATCTTCCCCCAGCTTCCAAACCTCCTCCAGTGTTCCCCCCTATGTGAATGGCACCAACCTCCATCCAGTGACACAAGCCAGACACTTGGGCAACATCCTAGACTCCTTGAGCTCTGTGAATTCCCTTATCCATTGGTCCTCAGATCTTTAGATCTTGCAAGTCCATCCCCTATTTTGTTGAAGCCTTTATGATTTGGGGGATGGTTTATTGCTCATCCTCTTAACTGGTTTCTGTCTCCAGTCTGAGCTCCCTCCTGTCATTCTCAACCCTGAAGCCAGAGAAGTCACTGTTCTCTTAACATTAATTGAGCACTAACTGTAATGCATTGGGCTAGTTATAGGAATTCAGAGGTCAGCCAGAAACACGTTCTGCCATTAAAGAGACCATAGTCAGAGGTAGGGGTGGGGGTGGGGGTGGAGGTCGGGGTGGGGGAAGGTGCCAGGTTTGGCAAATAAAAATATAGGACATCCAGTTAAACTTGAATTTCAGATAAACAACAAATACTTATAAGTGTGTCTCATGAAATAATTAGGTGATATTCAATGCTCTCCCCATTTTTAAAAATTTTTTAATTTTCATTTTTTTTAATTTATTATTTTTTTTAATTAAAAAAAAATTTTTTTTAAGTGAGTTTCAGCCCTAGCCAGTTTGGCTCAGTGATTAGAGTGTTGGCCCTCGGACTGAAAGATCCCAGGTTCGATTCCAGCCAAGGGCGCGCACCTCGGTTATGGGCTCGATCTCTGGCCCAGGTCAGGGTGCGTGCGGGAGGCAACCAGTCGATGTATCTCCCTCACATCGATGTTTCTCTCTCTCTCTCCCCCTTCAACTCTCTCTGAAAAGCAATGGAAAAAATATCCTCAGATGAAGATTAAATAAATAAATAAATAAAGTGAGTTACAGAAGAAGTCAAGGTCTTATGGCTAGAAAAAGTCAAAGACAGGTTTTGAACACAGGCCCAAGTCTCTTAACCCTCCTCTACCCACCCACCCCCCACCTTCCACAGTGAAATCTCCAGTCAGCATCAGAGTCAGGGCATTTCACAGCCCTAGGCACAGCCCTGGAATCAGTTACTTTATTTCGGCTTCCTGTTTCCTCCTTCCAAATCTCCCGTCTCTACTCTTTCCTCCTTCAATTGTTGCTACATACTACAGGTAGACTTTTCTAAAATGCAAATCCAGTCACCAACGCCCACTGGAAACCCCATCATGGTTTCATATTGAACTTGGGATAAAGTCTAAACTCCTTCAGGAGACTACTGCTCCCAGCTTGTCTTTCCAATCTCACCTGTTACTCATCCTTCCCTCTTCCTCTTCCTCTCCGCACCTATATCCCCTTAGACTGAACACAAATGACTAGCTTGTACTTGAAACATTTTTTTTAAATTTTTTTTTTTATTAAAATATTACAGATGTCCCTTTTTCTCCCCAATGACCCGTTCCACCCCTTCCATCCCCCTCCCCAGTCCCTCTCCCCACCATTGTCCGTGTCCTTGGGTTGTGCATATATGCATATAAATTCTTTGGTTACTCTCTCCCCCTCCACCCTCCCGCCCTCCTCCATCCCTCTGACATTCGTCAGTCTCATCTATGCTTCCATGTCACTGAATCTATTCTGTCCATCAGCTTATTAAGTTCTTTAGATTCCACGTATAAGCGAGATCATGTGATGTTTGTCTTTCTCTGCCTGGCTTATTTCACTTAGCATAATACTCTCCAGGTCCATCCATGCTGTCCCCAAGGGTACGAGATCCTCTTCTTTACAGCTGCGTAGTACTCCATGGTGTGAATGTCCCACAGCTTTTTTATCCACTCATCTACTGATGGGCACTTGGGCTGTTTCCAGATTTTGGCTATTGTAAACTGCACTATTATGAACATCGGGGTGCATATATTTTTTCTGATTAGTGTTTCAGGATTCTTAAGATACATTCCTAGGAGTGGAATCCCTGGGTCAAAAGGCAGCTCCATTTCTAATTTTGGGGGGAACCTCCCTACTGTTTTCCATAGTGGCTGCACCAGTCTGCATCCCCACCAGCAGTGTACGAGGGTTCCCTGAAACGTTTTCTTGATAAAGATTTGTTGAATGACTGGATTCCCACTGGACTTTGCTTACCAGCTCATTGAGCGCTCCGACTCTCAGTCTCTCCATTCAAGTGTCTCCTCAAAGCAGCCTTCATCTGCCTTCTCAGGCCTGAGCAGCTACTGCCAGT
Source organism: Miniopterus natalensis (assembly GCF_054644295.1). Taxonomy (NCBI): domain Eukaryota; kingdom Metazoa; phylum Chordata; class Mammalia; order Chiroptera; family Miniopteridae; genus Miniopterus; species Miniopterus natalensis. The sequence goes on from NC_142089.1 coordinate 25,544,722, forward strand.
GCCAGTTTCCCCCATTGAACACAAGTATAGAGGTACTTCCCCTACCCTAGGGTAGCTGGCAAGAGTTAATAAAAGGACAAGTGGTAAGGGGAAGGGACTGCTGGGGTGTGCCCCTGAGCATATCTGTTGGTGATCTCTGCTACCCTGAGTGTCGGGGGACAAGATAAGCTCAACTTTCCCCAACCTGTTTCCTCATCTGAAAATGGTGCATGAAAATCCCCGCCTTAGAGTTGCTGAGAATTGATGCGTAAGGTATGCAAAGCACTGTTCGTAGGGCTTAGGTGTGAGCTAGTCTTATTCTAATTACACATAAACAGAAGTGGTTTCCAAAAACCTTATGAAATTCTCCGAGCACTGTCCATGGTATGTGGTTTCCTGGTTGCTCACTGGGTGGTTCTGGGAGCCGTCCTTTTTCATTTCTGAGGCTCACCAAGCCTCCTTTCTTCTCAAAGGGGTGCTGACGCCTTCTGCCAACACGGCCCCTTTCCTGGGCCCCAGGATGCACCCAAAGCGGAGCATCGGCGTGAATTACCCTCCACCCGCACCCCCCACACACCCCCTTTCCTCCAGCCTGGGCTGCCACCTCCCTCCACCCGCCCCTTGAGAGTCACACACTCCGAGGGAGCTCCTCCGCCGGTCTGACGAGGAGTGCCGGTCGGCCCGGTAAGCCGGGCGCTCGCGGGGCTCCGCGGGTCCCCGGCCCACGTGGTCCCGGCCTCCGCCGCGAGGTGCTGCTCTCCCGTTAGGTGCAATACGGCCTACATTTCCCAGGGTCCTCGGCGGCGGGACCTTGGCTCGACGGGGGCCTCGAGCGGCGCGTAGCTCCGTCGCCTGATCGGGGTCGCGCGGGCTGGCGCGAGGACAGGACCAAAGACCCGGAATGAGTTTCCGCGTAGTTCCGCTGGGCCGGGCCGGGCTGTGCCGGGCCGGGCCGGGTCACGGCAGGCGCGGGGGACGGTCGGCGCCTGAGTCGGCGGTGCCGGGAACAGGCGCTCGGGGCAGCCCGCGCCTAGCTGAGGTCCCCGCCCCGGCCCGGCGCGACCGGCTCGCCTGTCAGTCACTGGGGCGGAGGCAGCGGCCGTAGCGGGGCCGGAGCCGGACGGTGAGAAGAGCGCGGGCCAGGCCCAGCGGAGGGGACCTGCCGCAGCCCCTCAACATTACGAACTCTTCGCCCCAGAGTGTCGAAGCTGCACCCCCGCGCTTCGTCCGGACGCCTTCCGTAACCCGCCAGGGGCTCTTTTCCTCGTGACCTCTCATCCCAGTGACCTCCTCATAGGACCCAGGAGCGCACTCAGAGGAGGGTGTTGTGGGTACAGGCCATCGACCTTGTGACCCTCTCGGGCCAGGGGCTCTGTTTTCCCCACAGGCCTCCCTCCCCTATGACTCCCTCCTCACAGATTCTGGAAACAGAGCCGTGACCTACCACTAGGACCCCCGCCTGAGAACCCGTCCCTGACGGCTCCTCGGAGCCCCCCTCAGTGAATCTCCTCCTAAGAGCACCCCTTTTGATTTCCGGCAAGCCCCCCAACCCCAGTCGAGGTGGGGAGGCCTCGGCAGCCATGCCCACCCTGGGTCCCCTGTCAGCACACCACTCCCTGGACACCCAAGCCGGGGTCTAGCAAGGGGCCAGCAGCCAAGGGGCTGGGGCAGGAGACAGGTCAGGGTCCACCTCCCTGCTGGGGAGGGAGCAAAGATGGACCGGCGGGAGGAGCAGCCGGGGGCTGCAGGGGCTGGAGCAGCGCCAGCCTTGGACTTCACTGTGGAGAACGTGGAGAAGGTATGAGGGCCCTGGGGTGGGCACTCTAGTGACAGAGCAGAAGTTCTGGGCACTGACACTAGTGCCAGAGCTCTGGCCTGGGCTGGGTGCCCGCTGGGATGGTGCCCCCAGGACACCTGGCATTTGCTGTTTTTCTGGGCAGGCAGGACAGCAGTGTTAGTGTCCTAATGGGCTATATTCGGCTTTCCTTAGACGGGGGTCCTCTGTGGATAGATACTCTGGGGTCTTGGGGTGGTCCCTCCAGGGTGTTGATGGTTTAGACCTCCAGCCAGATTGGCTATTCTTCAGCTCTGTGGGAACTGCATGAGTAGTGAATGCAATGAGAATCCAGGAGTCCAGGAGACCTGCAGCTCAGTCCCTAGGAACCAGACTGATGTTGAACTATCCTGGACCCTTTTTGTTGAGCCAGGGGCTCAGAAAATCTGGGACTAAGACAGCCTGGGTTATGTTTTCACTCTTTCTTGGAGAAGGGTCCTTCCTTTATTGGATGAAGGCAGGCAGGAGTATGGCTGGCCCCCTTTGTTTTGTGCTGGATCCAAGGGGCCTGGTTTTACTGGCAGCCTCGGGGTTCTTTCCTACTCATCTGCCCATGTAGCTCCCTACCATGGCCCTCCCATACTTCCCCACTGCCCAGTCCATCTTTTTTGAAAAAGGCTTCTCTGGTTGTCTTCTGGGTTCTGCCTACAGAGGCCTGGAAGGCAGAAATGCATCCCTCTCCCCACCCCCAGGATTAATGGGCAGGTAGGGCTACCTTGATGGAAAATTAGGAATAGTTGCAGATACTCATTTGCTATTCTTGAGCCCTGTTTGCCATATCAAATGGTGAGGATACATCCTTCTGCTTCTGTTCTCTGCCTGCCTCTGCATCCCTGAGCAGCCAAACAAGGACAGTGGCCATAACAGGCTGTCAGATGGACAGACAGAGCTAAGCCTACTTGGATGGAGACTGCTTAGTCTGTCAGAGTCCTGGTCTCACTATTCCACTGCCTGGGGCTGGGCAGGTGTTGGCATGGTGGCTCGCTGTTCCATGTGCTACCAGGGAGATAAACCTCTGTTTTCTTACTGTGTGAAGTCCCAATGGAATTGGGACCCTGGGGATTCAGTACTTAGTGAGAGCTCCAGGCTAGGCATTTGCCGGGGCTGCAAGGCTAAGACTTCTCTGGACCAGCTCTTTGGACTCTCCCATTCGCTCTCTGAGGGTCTTGTCATCCCCTTTTCCAGTATGTCTCTGCACAAGGGCTGCCTGGCAAAGTCTTAGTCCTTCTCAAATTTCACACTGGCTTTGGTGCCAGCATCTAGAGTGACCTAGGGATGATCCTGGGGGAGCTGAATGGAGCTTTTGGAGTTGATGGGAACAGCTGTGCCTGGGAAGGTCAGGGCCCCTCAGGCTGTTTCATGCTGTTCTCAGGCTTAGCTTCCTCCCTGTGGAGCCATTCCTTCCACCTAGGCCTTGCCCTTTACCTCATATGCCTACCTTTTTGGTGAATGCAATCTATTCTTTGTGTGTGTGTGTGTGTGTGTGTGTGTGTGCTTTTTTGTGGAGGTTCACTCTTTGAACCCATAATGTTTTGCTATAAGGAGAAGAGAATATGGTAGAGCATGAACAAAATTCAGGTTCTCAGGGTATCAGCAGGATACCCTGGGCCCAGGAAACTGCAGAGCCCTGAGCTCTCCTTTTCTACTCAGCCCCCCAGTGAGAAAGAGAGCAGTCTTGCAGGACCAAGTCACCCCCTCTTTTCTGGGCTCTGGCCAGAAAAAGGCCAGAGTGGCCAGCACCTGCTCAATCCTGTGTTGTCCTGCAGGCGCTGCACCAGCTCTACTATGATCCCAACATTGAGAACAAGAACCTGGCTCAGAAGTGGCTGATGCAGGCCCAGGTCTCCCCACAAGCCTGGCACTTCAGCTGGCAGCTACTACAGCCGGACAAGGTGCCTGAGATCCAGTACTTTGGGGCCAGTGCCCTGCATATCAAGATCTCTCGCTACTGGAGTGACATCCCCACTGACCAGTATGAAAGTCTAAAGGCACAGCTTTTCACCCAGATTACCCGCTTTGCCAGTGGTTCCAAGATTGTGCTAACTCGGCTTTGTGTGGCTCTGGCCTCACTGGCTCTCAGCATGATGCCTGACGCTTGGCCATGTGCTGTGGCAGATATGGTACGACTCTTCCAGGCGGAGGACTCACCGGTGGATGGCCAGGGTCGCTGCCTGGCTCTACTCGAGCTGCTGACAGTGCTGCCAGAGGAATTTCAGACCAGTCGCCTGCCCCAGTATCGCAAAGGCCTGGTGCGGGCCAGCCTGGCAGTGGAGTGTGGGGCTGTCTTCCCACTGCTGGAGCAGCTGCTACAGCAGCCCAGCTCACCCAGCTGTGTGCGTCAGAAGGTACTCAAGTGCTTTTCCAGCTGGGTGCAGCTGGAGGTGCCATTGCAGGACTGTGAGGCTCTCATTCAGGCTGCCTTTGCTGCTCTGCAGGACTCAGAGCTCTTCGACAGCAGTGTGGAGGCCATTGTCAATGCCATCTCACAGCCTGATGCCCAGAGGTAAGTGGGTCCCCATCTTCCCAGAGAAGGACAGTCTGCTTGGTTCCTGCATGCATGCATCCATCTATCTGTTCAGTAAACACTAATTGAGTACCTACTGCATGTGTGGTCCTATGTTGGAGATATACCAAGGAACCAATCAAGACATGGTCCCTGTCCCATGGTTCAGAGAGGGAGACAGACGTTAAACAACTAACCATCCAGTGAATTATTCAGTTAAAATAGTTGACTCTTCTCTTTCTCTCAGCCAAGCTCTGACTGTTCTGCACCTGACCATATTGCAAATCTCTTTTTTCCATTTCCACTGCCACCATTCTAGTTCAAGCTGTCATCACCTCTTCCCAGATTACTGTAGAGTTTTCTCACCAGTCCCCTGGTTTTTACTCTTATACCCCTTTCATTGTCCACCCAGCAGCCAGAGTGATCTTTTGAAAATGAGAATCTAATTTTTCCTTTCTGCTCAGAACCCGTCAGTGGCTTTTCACTGCTCATAGAGTAAAAGTCAGAATCCTTAATTTGATTCACAGAGATGCTGCACAATATGGCATCTCCAGCCTAATCTCATGCCATGCTCCTTGCTTTCTTCACTCTGACAGTCTTTTCAATTCCTTGAATGTCCCATGCTCCTTCCAGGCTATGAACCATCACATGTACTTGACATATTACCTCTGCCTTAGCTTAAACTTCATATCCTTCATGATTTTTAAGACTAAGTTTGGTCTTCTCTATTATTTTATCTCAGAGCTCCCAGTGCTTTTCCTTCTTAGGTTTCATTATAAATTAATGTATATCTCCCCATTAGTCTCTCAGTTCTGTGAGGTTAGGCACTCTGTCATTTTATTTTGTCACACTGTGCCTGCAGCACTTGGTAGCACTCAATACTTTTTGAACGGATGAAAAGTAGGAGTTGCCAAGTGATGAGGAGTGGAAGAGGTTGGAGTAGGGAATGTTGCAGGCTTCAGAAAAGACAGCAGGTGCAAAGGCCTGTGTTGGGCAGCACCATGGTGCATTCAAGGAGTCGAAAGAAGGTGAGTGTAGTAAGTAAGGTGTTTAGCAAATGTTTGTTGAGCACCTGTTTGTGTGTTGGGCCCTGTAATGAGGACTAGGAGCATAAAAGTGAAATTGATTTCTGCAAGTCAGGATATCATAACGTAGTGGATACATGAATGGGTGAGTACATGCAATGTGATGAATACTCTAATGGAGAGAGCAGAGGGGCTGTAAGAACCCAGAGAAGGCATTTACCCAGTCTGTGGGTTGTGAAAGGCTTCCCAGAGGAAGTGACAACTGAGCTGTGCTTTGAAGGCTGTGTAAGAGCTGGTCAGATGGCCCGGCTGGTACGGCTCAGTTGGTTGAGCGTCGTCCCATGCTCAACCTGGGTTCAATTCCTGGTCAGGGCACATGCCCAGGTTGTGGGCTCAATCCCCATTAGAGAACGTGCAGGAGGCAGCTGATCAGATTGCTGTTTCTCTCTCATCAGTGTTTCTCTCTCTCCTTCTCACCCTTCTTCTCTCTCTCAAATCAATAAAAACATTAAAAAAAAAAAAAGAGTCAGATGGAGGTGATACACATGGCAAGGACATTTCAGACAGATGAAGGAGCCCAGGCAAGGGTGTGAGAGAGCCTGGTAGCCTGGTGAGTGGGTATGATTAGACAGCAGGTTTAAGGAACAGTTGTAGGAGATCCAGGCCCAGATCATGTAGGACCTTGTCAGCCAACTTAAGATTTCAGTCTTCATCCTGAAGATGATATAAAGATATTAATGGATTTTAAGCAGAGAAAATGGCATGATGAAATTTTTGGAATAAGGTGGATTGGCCTGGGCAAGACTGGAGACCTCACACTAATATTTCAGAGATGGGGCTTTGGGAACCCATGGCAGAATTGGAGAGGGAAAAGCAATGAAAGAGATAGCGTAGGTGAGTGGTTAATGGTGCTAACCTTGGCATTAGTCACATCTGAGCTTGAATCCCAGATGGTCCATTTACTAGATATGAGACCCAGGTAAGCCTCAGTTTCTTCATCCGTAAAATGAGTGTGATATCAACCTCACAGTGTTTTAATGATTTAACTAGGTTAATGTGCACAGGGTCTGTCCCTTATATTCTATAAAGAATATTTTATTATAAGGATTAAATAAGAGAATGTCTGTGAAAGGTTTAGAATGGTTCCTATGCACTCCATAAATGGCAGGTTGCTAGTATTTAGTGTCATTGTTGCATTAGCAGTTAGTATGATGCCTTTCCCCTGGTTTCCCAGGTTTTCAACTTAAGCTGGGTAACAAGTCCCAAGTCAAAGCCTTTCTTGGCATCCAGAAGCTCAAGTGCCCGCTGTGCTCAGACAGTTGGGTAAGGGGAATTGTCGAGGGCCAGTATGTGGGTGATGTAGGATGTCCTTGGATACACCCAGGTTTACCCACCCAGCCAGTCTCCAGGGCTTTGGCAGGTAATTGATGCCTCTTGTTCTTTGAACGAATGAGCAAGCAAGAAGCCAGTGAGGAAACCAAAGCCTCCTGAGCACCTATTGGCTGCAGCTCCCTTTGTTGCTTAGCAACTCTCCCCATTTTCAGCTCTGCTCCTGGATCTCTAATTGCAGGTCTGGGCTGAGCTCAGTGTGAGTGGCAGCTAAGGAGTCCCAACAGCCCTGTCCCAGCAGCTCAAGCTGACCAACTGGAATCAGCCCTCTTAAACCCAGTCTCAGCCATGCCCCTGAAGACATCCTCTCTTATCTCCCTCCCCAAACCTAGAAACTTCTGGGGGTCTCAGGTCTGTTTTCCTGTCTACTCACAGGTCTCAGGCATAGGTGCCAAGGGTAGGAAATCAATGCAAGAGTTTCCCTGATGGGTAAGCTGCACCCAGCCCAGAGTCAGAGTTTCGACCTTGCTCTACTGTAGTCTAGTTTCCTAGCTTTGGCTTGAGAAAGTCACGTTCAGTGGTTTTGACTTCTGGGTCATCTGGCCACTGCCTTACCCAGGTTGCTAACATTGGCCCTCTCCTTGGCTAAGTTTGCACTCGTCACCCTTTTCCCTCTCTTCCACAGCTAGTTCCTTGCTTAGCTCTCCCTTCTTTGAAATGTTTGTGTGTGTTTTTCCTGTAATATGTTTTTAATTCTAGAAAAACTTTTCATTGGGGGAGAAGAGAAGGTGAATTAGGCTCTTGGAGGCCCCCATCAGTTAGAAGTTGAGATATAGGCTGACATTAGCATAGATCCTTTGGGGAAATTCAGGTTGGACCCTGAAAGGGAAGCAGACCTACAGCAGTATAAGGGCCTTTCTCAGCCCGGAACCTATCTCTAACTTGCTGTATGACCTTGAGTGATACTCTGAGTCCTTCTGGGCTATATTGTCCTTGATATATTTTATTATAAAGCTTAGATGAGACAAATTAAGAAACTTCATTGAGGACCTACTGCGTACATGAATTTTGGTAGATGTGAAGCAGCTTTGGAATGCAGTGGGGGTGTTATGGGGGTTGGGCACTACCTCCTGCCCCCATCTGAGCTGCTGGAAACTCATGGGTCATGGCCTTGGCCCTGCTCCTGCTCTTTGTGCCAGATCTGATCTGAAGGTGCCTATTGTCTGGTGGTACAGCCAGTGTCAGGGTCATGAGACTGAAGCTATCGCAGCTGTCTCTAGGCAGCGCCCTCTGGGGCTGTCTCTGGGCTGGGGATTCTCCTGGTATGGACATCTTATCTCACCAGAAAAGGGATGTGGAGAAGGCCAACATATTGGGCTGGTTGCCTCTGTCCACATCTTACTCCTAAGGTTATAAGGCTACCTACCTAGCAACCTGCTTGGGGCAAGTCCAGATGGAACTCCTTCTGGACACCAAGTACCCCACACACACCTCTCCATAGATTGGTATGGTGATGCTATGATTGACAGCAGAGGAGTCCCAAGCATCTGATTCCCCCCTGAAAGTGTTAATGCGTCTGCTTAATCTGGTCTCCACAGAGCAAGCTACTGGGGACGAGTGCAGTGGGATGGAGCTAGCCTTCTCTCAGTCTCTTTTGTGTACTGTTCTTCCTCTGCTCTTTAGGGATCATTGTGCTTCAAGGCTCTGAGCTGGACCATCTTTTTTCCCCTCATTCAATACTTTCTTCCTGGGCAATTTTCATCTACTCCTATGACTCCAATTACCAGCTTTTCTCTGATGACGCTAAGATCTATGTGCCTTGCTCTAATCTCTCTGTTGGGTTTCATGTTTTTATATCCAACTCTCTGGACACTTCTACTTGCATATCTCACCAGATGCCTCTGATTCAACATGCCTAACACTGAATTTATCACCTTCCTGCCTCCTATTAAATGTGTTACTGTCTTCCTCCACCTACCTCTCCAGATCTCAGTAAATAGCCCCATTATCTGTCTAGTTGTTTAGTCAGTAACCTCAGAGTTGTCCCAGACTCTTTCTTATCTTCACATCCAGTCAATCATCAAGTCCTGTTCATTTTGCCTCTTAGTTCATCATCTACTTTCCCTTCCTACTGCCACCAGAGTACATAGGAGTTAGAATTTGGTAGGAGGTGGAGTGGAAGGTGGGGATTAATGCTCTTAGGAGCTGTTGCTGCTTTTTAAAGTCTTTAACAGGGTTCCTGAGCCTGTGTTAACTCTTCTATCTACCCATCCTGTTCAGTCTCCTCGAATAGTATCTGTGTTAGTTTCCTAGAGCTGACTATCATAAAGTACCGCACACTGGGTAGCTTTGAACAATAGAAATTTACTGTCACAGTTGTGGAGGCTAGACGTCTGAAATCAAGGTGTTAAGCTCCCTCTGAAACCTATAGGTGATTCCTTCCTTGCCTTCTCCTAGCTTCTGGTGGTTTGCTGGCAACCTTTGGTGTTCCTTAGCATACAGCTGTATAACTCCAATCTTTGCCTTTGTTGTCACATGTCATTCTCCCTGTAGATCCCTGTCTTCATATGGATGTTTTCTTATAAGGACACTGGTCGTATTGTATTAGGAGCCCCCCTACTCTGTGACCTTATCTGCAGTGACCCTACTATTTCCAATTAAGATCACATTCTGAGGTACCAGAGGATAAGACTTCAACACAGTTTTGGAGGAGACAAAATTCAACCCCTAACATTCTGCCCTCTGGTCCCCCCAAATTTATGTCCTTCCTACATGCAAAATACATTCACTTCATCCCATCCTCCCCCAAAGTCTTAATGCATTCCAGCATCAACTCTAAGTCTAATAGGAAAACACAATTCAACCCATAATACTGACCTTATACTCCTTTCCAGAGTTCTTCTGGAGGTCTCTGACCTAAGGTTCTTCCCAACATGGGCCCTGTAGGCCCTGACCTCTTTTTTGCTTTGGATTTGATATGGGGAGGGGGACTTTAATGGGAGACCAGGAGAATGTACCTTTCTTTTATATCTGGTGAGGGATGGGCAGACAACTCTGATGGGTCTCCTCCTCTCATGCCTCCAGGTATGTGAACACACTCCTGAAACTCATCCCACTGGTTCTGGGACTGCAGGATCAACTGCGACAGGCAGTGCAGAATGGGGACATGGAGACCTCCCATGGCATCTGTCGCATTGCTGTGGCCCTGGGCGAGAACCACTCTCGGTGAGGTGTGGGGCAGCTGGGGCTGGGACAGCAGGGCACTCTAAGGGGGGAGGGTTATGGAGCCCTCTTGGGGGCAGTGGAGTGATCTTACTATATCTCCTCCCTCCAAGGGCCTTGCTGGACCAAGTGGAGCACTGGCAGAGCTTCCTGGCCCTTGTCAACATGATCATGTTCTGCACGGGTATCCCTGGCCACTATCCTGTCAATGAGACCACCAGCTCCCTGACCCTCACCTTCTGGTATACACTGCAGGTGTGTCTATGTGACCTCCAGAAGGAGGGGGCCATGATGGAAGAAGGTGAATAATGGGCTTCTGTAGCTGCTGGTGAGGTGGCTGATACTCTTCCCTGGCTCTCTCAGGATGACATTCTGTCCTTTGAGGCAGAGAAGCAGGCTGTGTACCAGCAGGTGTACCGGCCAGTCTACTTCCAGCTGGTGGATGTGCTTCTGCACAAGGCCCAGTTCCCTTCTGATGAGGAATATGGATTTTGGTCCTCAGACGAGAAGGAGCAGTTCCGAATTTACAGGTGATGGTAGCAGGCCAATCCTAGCTCTAAATGGAACCCTGAAATAATGAAAGCAGTGAGGGGAGGGGCCCAAGGCCAGACTTCCTGAATCCTTTTTCTATTCTCTAGGCACTTTTACAGGGTTATGAGGGTACCAGGGTGGGCTCCTGGGCTTGGGGGAAAGATCTAGCTGAGTATAAGGTCTTCATCTACTTCTCAGGGTGGACATCTCAGACACGCTTATGTATGTTTATGAAATGCTGGGGGCCGAGCTGCTCAGCAACCTCTATGACAAGCTGGGCCGTTTGCTCACCAGCTCAGAGGAGCCCTACTCCTGGCAGGTACCCCTCAAGCCTGATTCCCTCAGCCCTCCCAGATCTGTCACACCCTGCTCTTCAGCCAAGCCAGTGGCACCCTCTTTCCCTAGCACACAGAAGCCCTGCTCTATGGCTTCCAATCCATCGCAGAGACCATTGATGTCAACTATTCTGATGTGGTGCCTGGGCTCATTGGCCTCATCCCACGGATCAGCATCAGCAACGTGCAGCTGGCGGATACCGTCATGTTCACCATTGGTGAGACCTGATACACACCCATGAGCACATTCTCAGAGCCATAGGCACCCATCCCCAGCTACAGCCAGCCTGCTGGGTCCTATCCAAAATGAGAGAGACACACATGCCCACACACGCAGTCAGTGCTGCAGCCAACTAACTGTCCTGGCACGTCTTAGTGTCCTTCCTACTGATTGTACTGAGCTGCAATTCAGTGAGGCTAGTTCACTGTCAATGGAATAGCAGTGCGGGGCCTCTACTGAGTAACTCCTTCCTGCCTCTCAGCTTTAAGGATCATGTTTGATCATGTGCATACATATTTGCCCATTCAGTCCTCTGAATGAGCAGTGCTCTGTACTGGGGCTGCAACTTGACCCTGCCTGGGAGCTCTGCCTGCTTCGCAGGGACATGGCCTGCCTCAGATATCCTCTCCTCTCTCTCCCTTCTTCCTCCAGGAGCTCTGTCTGAATGGCTGGCTGACCACCCCGTCATGATCAACAGTGTTCTGCCCCTCGTACTGCATGCCCTAGGCAATCCTGAGCTCTCTGTCTCTTCTGTGTCCACCCTCAAGAAGATCTGCCGAGAATGCAAGTATGACCTGCCGCCTTATGCTGCCAACATCGTGGCTGTCTCCCAGGTATGCAGGGGCCCTGGGTGGAGCAGGGCCTCAGGCACCCTCTGCACTGCTGTGATACCATATTTCTTCTATTTATCCCCAGGATGTACTAATGAAACAGATCCACAAGGTGAGCTCAAAAGTTTCTAGGGGGCTCCCTGGGGATATTGTAGGAACCCACAGAAATCCTATCTTCTGCCTTCTTCCTTATTCTCTGTTCTTGGAAGCTTCCTCAGTTGGTTCATTCTTCCCACCCAGAACCAGATGTGTCCAGGACTGACCCTCCATGTTCTGTCCCACAGACAAGTCAGTGCATGTGGCTGATGCAGGCACTGGGCTTCCTGCTGTCAGCCCTGCAGGTAGAAGAGATCCTTAAGAACCTGCACTCGCTCATCTCTCCCTATATCCAGCAGCTGGAGAAGCTGGCAGAGGAGATAGTGAGTGAGCTGGGTGTGTGTGTGTGTGTGTGTGTGTGTGTGTGTGTGTGGCCATGGAGGAGCAGGGGTGGGATTCTAGGGCTTCCCTTTGTGTGGCTGTGCTGCTGAGGGGTGGGGTTGGAGCTGGTAGTCAGGGCTGGAGCCAGGGGACCAAGCTGGAACTGGGAGAATTCAGAACTTGGTTCACTTCTCCCCATAGCCTAATCCCTCCAACAAGCTGGCCATTGTCCACATATTGGGGCTCCTCTCCAACCTCTTCACCACGCTGGACGTCAGTCATCATGAGGATGATCATGAAGGCTCTGAACTCCGGAAGCTGCCAGTGCCACAGGGACCCAACCCCGTGGGTGATGTTGTCATTGCCATTGCCCCCACCCCCAACCCTGTGGGAATGTCATTGTCACCTCCAGATCTATTGGTAATATTGTCATTGTTCCCTGTGGCATATGCATTTGGTCCTCTGACCCTGTGAATGATCTTATCATTGCCCCTCACTTTCCGGGGAGTGATGTCATTGTCTTACTCTGTGGGTGGTATCTTTGTCCCCAGCCCAACTAGGGTGATGTCTTTGTGATTTCCCCACCCCACAGGGAACACTGACATTATCCTTCAACTCCTAAGTGATATAATTATTGGCCCCTGTTTAACCTACAATTCTGGGGGTTAGAACTTCAGCATTCACTGTCCCCTCTGGGCACTGAGGATACTTACATGTTCCACATGTGATAGTTCTTACCTTCGTGTTGCTCCAAGTCTAGAGGAAATACATGTAAACAGATTGTCGCAAAGCAGTGTGATAAGTGCTATTGTAAGCTACGGCAGGCACAGGGGTTTGGGTGACCACTTATAAGCTATTTAATCTGGGGCAAGCCTCAGCTTCCCACTCAAAACTGTGAACTTCAGAATATTGGCTTGCTCATTTCATAGAACTGCTGGGTAGCAGATGTGGTCTCATGTGAAAGTACTCTGCGTACAGTGAAGTTTTGTACAAGTGTGAGGGACTGCTTTGATCGTTGTTCCCAGTATCCCCTTCAGAGTTTCTCCTGGAGAAAAAGAAGCCAGTGTCCTGGTCCCTCTGCTCAACTCCCCACCCCTAGTTTCAGTTACTCTTTGGCTCCAGACTAAATCTCTCCCACAGAGTCCCTTCTTCTGTGATAGTCATCACCCTGCCTTCCCTCACCTCCCAGGACCTCATTCTGCTCTCTGCCCCTTCATAAGCTGCCTGTATTATGCATCCCTTGGGGCTGTCTACCCTAAGCCTATCTGGGGCTAGCCTGTAGGCTTTTGGCACTAAGAGTTTTACTGATCAGAAATGGATAGGAAGTGATTTTTTAAAGTTGCAAAGTTTTAGTAGTTTTTTTCTCTTTATTTTGTTTTTTTCCCCATCACCATTTATCCCTCATATACCTTCCTCTACCTCCTTACCCCCCACAATTTAGTAATCTTATGAAGCACTCATAATATCCCTGCTTTGCAATTTGAGGATTCTTCTAAGAGGATCCCTAGAATTCAAATATTCTCTTTTATTCATGGAGCATTGAGCAAACACTCCTTCCACCAGGGTCCCATTCATTGAGTCTTCAGTACACAGTTGGGGGTGATAGGTTTGCATTTGAACTCCTGGCCTACTTCCTACTATAAGGTCCTCAGGTGGGTGACAGTGGTGGTGGGGGCATCTTCTTCCTATGTCTCCAGGTGGTAGTGGTGCTGCAGCAGGTCTTCCAGCTTATCCAGAAGGTGCTGAGCAAATGGCTGAATGATGCCCAGGTGGTGGAGGTGAGTCCCAGCCCTTGCTCTCTGCCCCATGGTGACTTTTCTCAGAGGTGGAGCAGGAGGAAGGTATTGCTGCCATACTTAAGCTTGTGATAGTCTTGAGGAAGTAAAGGAGGCAAATCCTGTTCCATAGATACAAGGAACCTTTTGGGAAGGCATTCAGAACTTCCAGTATCGACCAAAGGACTATGATGTGGCTGAGTGACAGTCAGGAATCCACTTTAGCATCAGAGACCTACCTTTGGTCCCTTTTCAATTCAGGATTTTGTTGCTGTTGCTGCTCCCTGAGAGGAAATGGTGGAGGTGTAAATAGGAAGAGTTGAGTTACAAAGTTCCATCCTGAGCCCCTCTGAAAAGGCCCTTTTTGCCTCCTGCCTTTCAGGGTGAGGGTCAGACTTGTTTACCTTCCTTGGTTCGCAGAGCCAGGCAAGGCTTATAGGTAAGGGTCCCTTCTTAGGCCTCTTCTGTGCCAGGCCTCCATTTTATTCCAGCCAATTGTGACTTGCTGACCAGGGCCTTTTTTTTCTTCTTTCAATTGAAATATATTTGGCATATAATAATGTGTTAATTTAAGGTCTACAACATGTTAATTTGATACATTTCTGTATTATAACATGATACAATTGCCATTATAGCCATAATTAGCACCTCTATCACATCACATACTTAACATTTCTTTTTAGTGGTTAGAATAATTAAGATCTAGTCTCTTAGCAAATTTGATGATTATAATACAATACTGTTTTCTGTTTCATGGCCCCTTTGCTTCTTCCCAAGGCTGTGTGCGCTATTTTTGAGAAGTCTGTTAAGACGCTGTTGGATGACTTTGCCCCCATGGTGCCACAGCTGTGTGAGATGCTGGGTCGGATGTATAGCACCATCCCCCAGGCCTCTGCTCTTGACCTCACTCGACAGGTGGGCCTTCTGATTGGGACAACAATTTCATCCTAGTTAGAGATCTGTCTGACCCAGGATGGGGTAGGTGGGCAAAAGGGATTGGTGATTGATTGCCCTGGCAGGGGTCCTCACTGGCATTCCAGGGATGCTCTCCTATCCTGGTGAGACAGGGCCTCAGCTGACCAGCATTCCCTGCTTTGTTATAGCTGGTCCACATCTTCGCTCACGAGCCTGCCCACTTTCCCCCAGTCGAGGCCCTCTTCCTGCTCGTCACCTCTGTCACACTCACTCTCTTCCAGCAAGGTAGGTCCTGACCAAGGTCTCTGCTGCTGCCGCCACTGCCACTGCCTCTGCTTCCCCGATTGGGGAGCCAAAGCTGCACACTCTGTTCTCCTCTGTCCCCTCAGTTGCACATGGGACTTGATGGGAAACTTGTGGGATCAAGCACAGCATAATTATCACCTTATAAATAGTTGACACCTTAGGTTGAAGTGGATAAGAGAGTGAATGATGTCTTCTACTGGCCTGCTGGGCTAACGGCCAGTCTGGATGATGGGGAAGGTGGAGCCAGAAGCTCTGAGGGGCTTGGGGTACCAGGCTAGCTCCTTTTCTTTGAGATACAATGAAAAGTAGAAAGAGCATAGGCTTTGAAATCAGGTACACCTAGATTCTAAGTTCATCACCACCAACTAGTTGTGTGACCTTGGGCAAGTCACTTACCTTTGCAGAGCCTTTGTGGAAATGGAGATTTTTTTTATACTTGATAGGATTGTTATAGGCGTTAAAGTAGCATCTTTTGGGCCCTTGACTTGGGGTTTCTGTACATTAAGTACTCAGTGAGTGCTGATTCCTTTCCCTGCATAGAGATTTATTCCCTTCCAGGCCAAAAGCCTACGGCTGTGGTCCCACTTCCCACTTCCCCGTTTACTGTGCCTCTTAGGCTGAGAGAATTGGGAAAAGGAGGCTCCAGGCTTCCCCTGCTGTCTAACCAGGCTTCTAACTTGGAAATGAAACACATTGCTCTGCCAGCCTCATGAATCTTGCCTGGACTCATGGTCACAGGTTTGAGGCTCACCAGGGTTCTCAGCTGGAGCCAGAGTGCTCTCTGCTTATATCCTCAGTGTCTGGTCACATGATGCTGGCTTCTGCTTCAGGGGGCTATGGGTAGGTCCAAAGTGGGGAGAAACCTGAGCCAGAAACCCAGGTGTGGTCATCCTCAACATCTTTCACTCCTCCAGTCCAGTTGGAGATAAGTCCTGGTGGTCCTGGCTGCTGATTATCCCATAGCCTGCCCCTGCTCCCCACCCTCCAGGGCCAAAGTCTCAGTATAGGGTGTCTGGATGACCTCAACAATTTTCTAACTGGTTTTCCTGATATCTGCCCTTCTCTCCAATTCATTCTGCACCCTGCAGCTATAGTGTATTTTATAAAACACAAATCTGAGCATTTCTCTCCCTGGCTTAAAACCCTTTCATTGCTCCCCATTGCCCTGTTTATCATCCCATTCCTACCACGTGATGTAGCTCCTGTGTACCTCTCAATGTCCTCTCCTGCCAGCGTCCCCATGACTCAAGCAGTCCAGCCACACTGCTTCCCTTACTATGTCCCATTTGATCACTGTGTCCTGCTCCTCTCACTGGATTGCTCTAAGCCCTTTACTGGGTGAGCTCTCACTCCACGCCTTACCCATGCATCATTCCTCAGAAGCTTCTCTGAGGCAGAATCTGACTTCCTTGCTGGAACTACATCATGTACACACTGCTGATACAGCACCAGTTACACTCAATAATCAGCCTTCATGTCTGTCTCTCTCCCTAGACTGAGCCCCTCAAGGGCAGGGCTGGGCCTCTTCTCTCTGCATCCCTAGTGTTCAGAATGAGGCCAGCATAGAGCAGGCACCAGACACTTGAAGAAAGAAAGGTGAGGGCTTCCTGCCCTTGGAACCTTTCTTCTTCACTGTCTGAACCAGTGCTAGCAGGGCAGCTGTTGAATGTTGAACCTGTTGTCTGCAGTGTGACCCAGGCATGGGGCACATTGGGCTCACTTTTCAGGACTTGGGTAACTTGGGGCTCAGATGTGAAAGGAGCAGGTTTTATCAGTGGCTCCTAACCTGGAGAAGGAAACAAGGAAGAGATTATTATCTGCTTTACAGTGGAGAAACTGAGTGTTTGTGGCTTGCGCAAGATCACACAGCTCCTTAGTGGTGTCTCAGGCAGGTGTTCCTGCAGTGCCTCCTCTTGAGAGTGGAGTGGCCCGGGCAGGAGCTCCAGGTGCATGCCTTGTTCTTACCACAGGTATCATCAAAACTGGAGGCAGAATAGTGTCCAACATCCTGTTCGTTGGGCTTGTTGGTTGTCTTGCTGGACAGGATGGTCCCCTTACCTGTATGCTGTCCCAGTCTTGCCATCCCTTCCTCGGGCTCTGCCCTCCCACTGCACCATGGGGCAACACACTAACTGGTTTCCCTCTTTCTTCATGTGGGCTAATGGTGGGAGCTGGTCGTCAGCGCTGAGCTTGGCTCTCTGCTGAGTTTGTGTCCATGTGGAGGGGCTTTGCTGGGTGGGACTTTAATTTGGGGGGGGTGGGGGACTTTCAGTGCCCTTCCAGTGGGTTGCCTGGCCATCCCCACAGCATATTGAGCACTGCCCTACCCAAGAAGGAGTCCTCTGGTTTAAGTGGACCCTGTAAGTTCCCTTCCCTGGCCAGACCAAGAACCCTACGGCCATTGAAGTGAGGAGTCACCTGCTCAGGGCCTGATGCCCTGGCCATTTCAGGGCCTTCAGCCACACCTCCAAAGGAGGTACCAAGAACCAACCAGCCCTGCCCTCATGTTCGTTGGCTAGTTATGGGGAGGTATGTGCTGAGAAGCAGTGTAGGGCCACCCTAGAGTGTGGGGGCTGTTTCTTTAGCTATGTGGAGACCAGCATTGCTCGAGCACCACAGGATCACTTGAGGGACTCACCTAGGAGGAGCAGGGAGTAGGTGGAAGGCCCCTTGGGAGGGAGCTGGGGCAGGCCCGTCCTTCACTTTGCCGTCTCTTTCTGTTGGGCTTTTCCCAGTTCATGGTTTTTGTATGTTTTGTTTCTTTATCTTGCTTCCTGCTGCTCATGTGCCCCCACGCTGTCTCCCTGCAGGCTCTCAGTCCCACATAACTATATGAGGTTGAGTTGCTGTTTGTATAATTTTTTCTTAAGTTCCATCTTTATTATATTTTAGGGCCCAGGGATCATCCTGATATTGTTGATTCATTTATGCAACTCCTGGCACAGGTGTGTTTTAGTTTTATTCATTCACGTTCTGTTCTCTCTCTTTCTCTTTCTCTTATGTTGAAATTCAATTTAAGCCTATTTTTAGCTTTCTGTTGACAAATTTTTTTTCTGTTCAGTTGAATAGAGTTTCTTCATCTGTTTCCGTGGAAGTTGACAACCCAACATCCTCCTTTAGTGTCCCTTTGCCTCAGCTAGCTCAGTCTTCTACAAAGACCAGGGAGAGGCTGATCCCAAAGGGAGGGAGTTGGGCTGGCCTGGTGGGGGTCGGGGAAGGGAGGGGGTGGTAACTGCCCAGCAGCTCCTATATGGCTGGGGTACCCAAGAAGTTCAGGGGTAGAACTGGAGTTTAAGGGCTTGGGGTTCATTGTCCCCGTGCTCCTGCCGGGAACTCCCTGCCTCAGTGCCCCCAGCCTGCTCTTGAGAGGTAGGCTGGGAGGAGCTCTGAAGGGAGAGGCTGATATGAATGTGCTTCAGTGGAGCCCAGAGCTGGGCTGTTAGACAGGTTGTGCTGCTGCTGGGAGGCGGGGTCCTGGCTCCATTGTGAGACCATGTTAGGATGTGTGTGTGTTTAAGTGTGTTGGGCCTTACTTTGTATGTTTTGAGTTTGGTTTGGGAGGAACAGAAATCTTGTAACTGCTGTAAGTAGTAGGTGTAATATGTTGGATGTGTAGTTCAAGTGTGGACATGTGCATTGATGTGTTTTATGTTGATGTGTTTAGGCATTGATGGATTTTGAATGTTGATATGTGTTGGAGGCATGTGTGTGTTGGGCTGTGGGAATGTGTAGTATGGAGAATAAGTGTAATATTGTGGTATTGGTATGTTTGTATTAGGGTATGTGTGTTTTGGGAAAGATATGTGTTGGGCTGTGGGGATGTGGGGTTAGTATATGGGAGTTCTGTGTTAGGAGGTTCCTGCGGGTTGGGGGAATCCTGTGGATTAAGGTAAATAATGTGTGTTTTTTGCTTAATCATTCCACAAATATTTATTGAGTGTGTAATACATGCTTGGTACTCTGCTAGGTGCTCAGGATATAATGGTGCACAAAAGCGAGCACGGTTCTTACTCTCTTGTAACTTATAGTTTATTTGGGGGGCAGGGTGAAAGGGGTGGTGAATAGGGAGAGTGTTCTGGGCCTGGATGGATGTGTGGATATCTGTGAGGGTGAATCTTTGGGGGTGAGGTTATTTGAGTGTATATTTGTGGATGGCTGTGTTGGGAGATTACATGTGCTGGAAGATTGGTAGATTGAGGGTGTGATGTGGAGCTGGTTTGGGGATGTGAGGGGTTTGGGTATGTGACTATGTAGTGAGTATGTGTTGCAAATGTGGGAGGGTGTGTGTGTAAGGGATGTGATAGAAGTGTGTTTGAGGGTAAGTAGGGTGCTTCAGTGAGGGTGCGTGTGAGTGAACATGGTGGAGGAAGGTATGTGAAGGATGTTAGGGGTCTATGTGGTATGCATTGGGAGGCTGCTGGGGAACAGCAGCATGTGTTGACTGCTAGAGCTGTGCAGAGCATCTCCTGTGACCTGAGGATGTGCCAGTCATGTCCTGGTACCACTTGGGGTGGGCTCTCTGCCCCCTGTACTCCATCCATTCCCCCCACATGGCAACACGGCCCCTGGGCTGGGTATGGTTGAGAAGGCCCTGGACACAGGGTACCCTGGGTGAAAGGTAGGGCCATGGCTCCAAGGCTCCTACCCTATTTTTCCTCTTCCTGATCTGAAGGGTGTCGGCAGAATAACAGGACATAGGAGGGGGCTGTTGGACTGTGTTCCACGTCCAGTTGCCATCTCTTTTTCCTGCTGCTCCTTTAATAAATACAGGGGGACTAAACTGCCTCAATGAATCAAAGCGAAACCACTGCTGGCTACCTGTAGCCTGCAGGAATCTGGCCCTAATGGAAGGGAGAGGGAAAGGTGTTTGCTTAGG
Source organism: Miniopterus natalensis (assembly GCF_054644295.1). NCBI lineage: Eukaryota > Metazoa > Chordata > Mammalia > Chiroptera > Miniopteridae > Miniopterus > Miniopterus natalensis. The sequence continues at coordinate 25,564,600 of NC_142089.1, forward strand.
GAGTAACTTGAGACACAAGCTATCTGCATTATGACCCCCCAACCTCATATACACCTGTGCATTCATGTACACATACATGTACATAGCATTCCTTGGCTGCTCCTCTCCTGGCCTACAGAACTCTGGGATGGTCTGGTTCCCCCAGAGATGGCTGGGTAGCTGGTTTTGACAGCCCCTACCTGTGGTTCGTGAAGTTGGGCCCTAGGGTGGCAGGTGAGTGGGGGGATGATCCTTGCAGTTGGCTGGGGCTGGGCTTACCAGCTCCACCTCCTGCAGGCTCTGAAGCGGAAGCCAGATTTGTTCCTGTGTGAACGGTTGGATGTCAAAGCTGTGTTCCAATGTGGTAAGTGGGGTGGGGCCAGTTGGACATGTGGGTCTGGGACCCCCTGGGGAGGATCCTTAGGCCCTATGTGATCTGCCTCTGCCTCTCCCACAGCTGTGCTGGCACTCAAGTTCCCTGAGGCACCTACTGTCAAGGCCTCCTGTGGATTCTTTGTGAGTCCCATGCTGACCCCTGATCCCCCCACCACTCCTCTACCCAGCCCTGCCTTGCCCAGGACTCCAGAGGGTAGGGATGTGGTATGCAAGTCTTGCCTCCAGGATGAGGGGGGAAGGAACTGGGGCTGACAGGCCTCTTTATCCTCTGCAGACAGAGTTACTGCCTCGATGTGGGGAAGTAGAACCTGTGGGAAAGGTAGTACAGGAGGATGGCCGTATGCTGCTCATAGCAGTGCTGGAGGTGAGAAGAAGCAGGTGGGGGATTGATGGGAATATGGTGGCCCTCACTGCTGTTGCAGCTGCCCTTTTGGGAATCTTGAGCCTTTGGTTCCCTAAACTCTCTGATTCTGTTTCTTCCTCACTTAAATGTCTGAAAGTTGTCAGAGTTGCTGTGAGGATCAGCTGGCTCTCAAAAAGCAGCATTCACTTGTTATATGCAGTTTGCCTGAGGAACTGTCTGAGGGAGGTGGGGTGTGACTTGGCACCCTTGCTACGGAAGGGGCAAGGCCCTGGCATACTGAGAACCTGTCTTCCTCAGGCCATTGGGGGCCAAGCCTCCCGCAGCCTCATGGACTGCTTTGCCGACATCCTATTTGCTCTGAACAAACACTGCTTCAGCCTCCTGAGCATGTGGATCAAGGAGGCATTGCAGCCGCCTGGTTTTCCCTCTGCCCGCCTTAGCCCTGAACAGAAGGACACCTTCAGCCAGCAGATCCTTCGGTGAGCAGAGCTGGTGGGGCCTGGGCTCAGGACTGGAAGAGGAAGATGAGGTAGTGGGGGATGGTGCTAACCTGCTCTCCCTTCTCTCCTTCAGCGAGCGAGTGAACAAGAGGCGGGTAAAGGAGATGGTGAAGGAGTTCACACTGCTGTGCCGGGGACTACATGGCACAGATTACACAGCTGACTACTGAGGGGCATTCCCGTCCCACCACACCTCCTCCTCTCTCCTCCTTATCCCCAAAGAGTAAACCTAGACCCTTACTGCATGTTGTCTCTGCTTCCTTTCTACTGCCACAGTCACCTAACTGGGTGACTCCAGAAGGTCTGGGGTAAGGATGGGAGGGTGCTTGGATCCGGGTCTTGGTAGGGAGTAGTGGAGCCAACCTCTAGTTCCCAGGGTAGAAGGGGTACTGCTGAACCCAGCTGCTCCTAGGCTCAAGCCATTCAGAATACTGCCATTGCCCTTGGGGTGGGGTGAGGATTGTAGTAGTGTCAGCACCCCCTCCCTTTAAATTAGTTCCATGTTCATGAATGCTTACATTTATTTAATCAACAATGTCTAGTACTGGGCCCCTAGTTCTGCCTCACCTTGTTCTGTCTAAACAAAGGTTGATCTAGTGCATAGCTAATATGCTAAGCTGGGAGAATGGGACCAGTGAAGGAAGGCTGCCTGGAGGAAATTTTATCTCTGATGCGAATGGGAGGCTTCCGAGGTAGAGGACTTGGTACTCAGGCTGGGTCCAGTTGGGAGGGAAGAATTGGAGAGTGGCTTTGAGTTCCAGGATGGGTTTCTGGTGTGGGATTATGGAGGCACCCAGATTTGCACATGATCAGTGAGAGGTATAGAAAGTGTAACTGAGGCCCTAGCTGGTTTTGCTCAGTGGTTAGAGCATCAACCCTCAGACTGAAGGGTCCCAGTTCAATTCTGGCCAAGGGCAAGTACCTCAGTTGCAGGCTCAATCCTTGGCCCTGGTCTGGGCACATGTGGTAGGCAGCCAATCGATGTTTCTCTCTGACATTAATGTTCCTCTCTCCCCCTTCCAGTGTCTCTGAAAAGCAATGGAAAAAATATCCTTGAGTGAGGATGTAAAAAAATGAAAGAGGAAGGAAGGAAGGGAGGGAGGGAGGGAGGGAGGGAAGGAAGGAAGGAAGGAAGGAAGGAAGGAAGGAAGGAAGGAAGGAAGGAAGGAAGGAAGGAAGGAAGGGAGGGAGGGAGGGAGGGAGGGAGGGAGGGAGGGAGGGAGGGAGGGAGGGAAAGAAGAAAAAGAAAGAAAGAAAGAAAGAAAGAAAGAAAGAAAGAAAGAAAGAAAGAAAGAAAGAAAGAAAGAAAGAAAGAAAGAAAGAAAGAAAGAAAAGAGAAAGAAAGAAAAGAAAGAGAAAGAAAGAAGAAAGAAAGAAAGAAAGAAAGAAAGAAAGAAAGAAGAAAGAAAGAAAAGAAAAAGAAAGAAAGAAGAAAGAGAAAGAAAGAAAAAGTGAGGGACTAAGCATGTGTAGGAGGAGGCATTGCAGACCCCAGAGGAAGAGGAAGGCAGGACCTAGTGTTGTCTGTGTATTCGTAACTCCCCCACTCTATGGTACCTGACCTGCTCCCAATGATCAGCGCCTGGTCAGTACCAGGGACAGCTCCTGTCTTTGTTGCTCTCCTCCCTCCCTTTCTTTCTCCTCAGTCACAGTTCCACCTGGGCTGCCTCTGAGGCACCCCAGCCTTCTCAGTAAGATCTGAGGAACAGGCCTGGGTTCTCCCCACTCCTGTCTGTGAGCTTGAGTCTCCTTAGAGGTGATAGAACTGATTACTTTTATAACTGTCTCCTTCCCCTGTTCTTTTCCCAGCCTTTGCACAAATTCTGTGTTCATTCTTCATTCTCGCTTAATCTCTTCCCATGCCAGTCTTTCATGTGCCATCCCCTGAGGCCACTCTGTCCCCCTGCCCCTACCCCATTCTCACCTTACTCTTGATTTCTCATTCAGTTCTCTTCTACTACATGCTATCTAGTGTCTTCGTCCTCTTCTCTCCCTCCCACTAACCAATATAGCACATACAAGACAGGAGAATGAGAAGTCAAAAATCCCGGCTTCTGAAATCACACCTGGGTTTATACTGAATGTGCTACTGACTCGCTGTGTCTTGTTAGACAGGTAGTTAGCTTCTTTGAATCTCAGTCTCCTCACCTATAAAATGGGACAGTTCTTACTGGGAAGACTGTAAACGCTAAGAATGTAGTGCCCAGTGAGCAGTAATGCTGAATGTTTGCCTGCCTGACCGACTGTGGGTAATAGCAATGCTTTCAGTACATGTGATATACAAAGGACTACTTTGTAAGGTTTTATGTCTAAATTGTTTTGACCCAACAATCCTATTAGGAGTACTATTGCTACGAGCCCCATTCTGCAGATTAGGAAACAGCCATGGAGACGTTGGAGCTGCTCAAACTGGAGTAGCTATTTTCAGGGAGTGGGCGTTTCTGGAAGGCCGGCATTGGGCTGAACCTGAAAACTGCCCGAGTGGAGAGGAGAGCCAGAGGAACTACAACACCCACAAGGCTCCGCGTCTTCCCCCGAAGCACTTCCTATTGGCCTTGGGCTCTGTGGCCAACCATTGGTTGTGGCAGGTTTGGTAGCGAGGATTGGAGGGCGGGAGCCGTGCTGGTTTAAGATTGGTAAAATTGCTGTTAGCCCCGCCTCAGAACCCGGAAGTAATCTCTCAGGTTGACTCACGTGTGGTGAGCAAACGCTTGTTCAGATGCGCGGCTGGGTCGTCCCGTTTGCGGAGTGACTGACTCCCTAGCTTCCCGCCTTCACCAAGCGACTCTGACCCATTGAGGGCTGCTTTTGAGGCCGCGTGGATCGGTCGAGGGAGGTCCTCGCAGCTTCCCGTCATCTAAGCTCTGCCTCATGGAGTCTACCTTCAGCAGTCCCGCAGAGGCGGCGCTGCAGCGGGAGGCGGGGACCGCGGGGCTGCTCACTCCTGATGCGGACCTGGACCGAGTGTACGAGCTGCAGCGAGTCGTCGAATTTGTTCGTGACCTGGGGTGTCAGCGGGTGAGGGCTGGTTAGGGAGGAGTGGCTCACCTCTTTGGGAACGGGTCGCCCAGAGGACCGGGGTCCTGGGGTAATTTTATGGGAGTGGGCGAGGCCCTTCTCCGGGACGAGCGAGGCATAGAAGGTTGGCTGGGTAGGGACTCAACCAGGAAGGTTTTCTTTGAAGAGACCCTCGGTGAAGGAGACCAGCTGGGTTCCTGACCATGTTTATGCTTACAGGTGGCCTTGCAGTTCCCTGACCAGCTATTGGGAGATGCTGAGGTTGTGGCTGCGCGACTGGAGGAGACTACAGGGTCGAAAATGTTCATTCTGGGGGACACAGCCTATGGCAGGTGTGAACCTGAGCTTAAGGATGGAGTGTAGGGTAGGCCTAGGGACCCAGAGTTTGTGATGTTTCCCCCCTATTACAGTGCCTGCCCCTAATGGCTGTTTCTCTTTGATGATTATTGATGACTGCCCTGATACTAGCTCCTCTCAATGACAGTGTCTTTTCTAATATCATTTTCTTCACTGACCACATTTCCCGTTGATGACCCTAACTTTCTGATGAAACCCTTCTCACTAATGGTATCTCCCTTGCAGCTGCTGTGTGGATGTGCTGGGTGCTGAGCAAGCTGGAGCTCAGGCCCTTGTACATTTTGGCCCTGCCTGCTTAAGCCCTCCAGCCCGCCCACTGCCGGTGGCCTTTGTCTTTGGTCAGCGTTCTGTGGCCTTGGAGCTCTGTGCCAAAGCCTTTGAGGCCCAAAACCCAGACCCCACAGCTCCTGTGGTGCTGCTGAGTGAGCCGGCCTGTGCCCATGCCCTGGGTGAGGGGTTTTGCCTGTGCATGCAGGGAGGGTGGGTCAACTACTTTGTGCCTTATTTCCCCATTTCAGTACACTCCCATAGAGTTCTCGATATGGACTTGACCCCAGCCTTTGATTTTGGGTCACACTCAGTCTTCTGGGGTCTAAGGGAGCTCTTGCTTTGCCAGGCCCCAACCCTGACACCTCCTCCTTCTTCCAGAGGCGTTGGCCACTCTCCTGCGCCCACGGTACCTGGACCTGCTTGTCTCCAGCCCAGCTCTTCCCTGGCCAGTGGGCTCCCTCAATTCAGAGCCTGAGCCCCTGGAGCGTTTTGGGCGTCGCTTCCCCCTGACCCCAGGGAGGTGCCTGGAAGAGTATGGTGCTTTCTATGTAGGAAGCTCTGGGGCCAGCTCTGACCCTGACCTCGACCCTGACCTGAGCCGGCTGCTCTTGGGCTGGGCACCAGGGCGGCCCTTCTCCTCCTGCTGCCCAGACACAGGGCGGACTCAGGATGAAGGTGCCCGGGCTGGGCGGCTAAGAGCACGAAGACGATATCTGGTAGAGAGGGCCAAAGATGCTCGTGTGGTAGGGCTGCTGGTGGGCACATTGGGTGTGGCCCGACACCGTGAGGCACTGGCACACTTGCGGAAACTGACTCGGGCTGCTGGCAAGCATAGCTATGTGTTAGCTCTGGGGCGGCCCACACCTCCCAAGCTTGCCAACTTCCCTGAGGTAGATGTCTTTGTGCTGTTGGCCTGTCCTCTTGGTACCCTAGCTCCCCAGCCTTCTGGTAGCTTCTTCCGGCCTGTATTGTCACCATGTGAGCTGGAGGCTGCCTGCAACCCTGCCTGGCCATCTCCAGGCTTGGCTCCTCACCTCACACACTACGCAGACTTATTGCCTGGTGAGTGGTGGGGCACTGCCTGAGCTGGAAACATTTGGGGCATGGAATCAGGGGGCCAGTATGGATCATCTTTTTCCCTCCTAGGCTCTCCCTTCCATGTGCCCCTCCCGCCACCTGAATCGGAACTGTGGGACACCCCAGATGTGTCACTCATTACTGGGGAGCTCCGACCCCCACCTGCCTGGAAGCCATCAAATGATCCTGGATGCTCAGCCGTGACCCCGCGGCCTCAGCTGGAGCTGGTTGAGAGCAGCCCTGCAGGTAAGTGTGCCAAGTCTCTACTCCCATCTGAACTCTTCTCCCAGATTCAGCCCACTCAGCTTCAGTCTCCTTTCTTTGCAGCCTCTTTCCTTAGTTCCAGGAGCTGGCAAGGGCTGCAGCCTCTCCTGGGTCAGACACCAGTGACAGGAGCTGTGAGTGGAAAACGAGGAATTGCCATAGCCTATGATGATGAGGGAAGCAGCTGATACCATGTGGAGACAGAGACACAGATGGACTTAAGAATCACAGCTAACTCTTCCAGTCCCAGGCGCTTTGGGAGCTGTGGGCTTCAGTGCAGATATGGCCACGTCCAGGAACCACACCGTGCACAACCAGTTCTGAAAATGGCACAGAAACAGCATCAAGAAGGAAGTAGACCCCAAGTTCCTGAGAAACATACACTTTGCCAAGAAGTACAACAAGAAGGGCCTGAAGAAGAGTCAGGTCAACAATGCCAAGGCCATGAGCACACTCACTGAGGCTATCAAGGCCCTCATAAAGCCTAAGGAGGTCAAACCCAAGATCCCAAAGAGCAGTAGCCGCAAACTCAATTAACTTGCCTACATCACTCACCCCAAGCTTGGGAAATGTGCTTATGTTAGCATTGCCAAGGGTCTCAGGCTCTGTTGCCAAAGGCCAAGGCAAGGCTCAAGCCAAGCCTCAGGCTGCAGCTATAGCTGTAGCACAGGCTCAGGCTTCCAAAGGTGCCCAGACCCCCATGAAGGCTCCACAGTAGAGGCCTCTGTCTGCCGATGTGAGGGCAGAAGGACTGGTGACCCCTGGGCTGCTTCTGCATGGAGCTGGTGTCCTCCTGTGCTGTTTGTACAAATAAACTTGGGGCAGGATCTGTAAAAAAAAAAAATAATAATAATCACTGCTAAGACCTTTTAGTGCTCCCTGTACCAACCTCACCCCTCTGCCAGGATCTTTGAAGGAGCCTGGATGGAGGGAGGGCAGCCAGCCTCTCACTGAGGATAGGATCCAGCTTTGCCTTGTTCTGGCACTGGCACAAGGCTTAGCACATACTGGCTTAGTAAATGTCTGATGTTTGATGGGGACCGATTTGGAGTATTCCTAAAGGCTTCTAGGCCCATCTGTTCTGGGAGCAGCCCAGGACCTCTGGCTAATCCCAGTTCTGATGTGCAGTTGAGGGTCTGCCCTTTTCAAAGGCAGATTATAGATGGTCTAGACCAGGGTTTCTCGGCACAACTGACATTTTGGGCCATATAATTCTTTGTTGAGAGCGGCTGTTTGCATTGTAGCATGTTCAGCATCATCCCTGATTTCTTCGCACTAGACGCCAGTAGCATACCCCTTCCCAATTGTGATAATCAGAAATGTCTCCAGATGTTGACAAATGTGCCCTGTGGGGGCAATATTGCCTCCAGATGAGAACCGCTGGTCTACACCTGTGCCATCCAGTATACCAGCCAGTAGACACATGGCTACTTAAACATAGTTTAACTGAGATTAAAAACTCAGTTTCCTTCCCTGGCTGAGTAGCTCAGTTGATTAGGGCATCATCCTGATATGCCAGCCACGGTTGCAGGTTCCAATGAATGTGTGAATGGGTGGAGCAACAAATCAATGTTTCTCTCCCCTTTTCTCTAAAAAAAATTAGAAAATCAATCAATAAAAAATATAAGAGGATAACACAGGTATAGGACATTTCCTTCATCACAGAAAGTTCTGTTGGAGCCCAGCCGGGCGTGGCTCAGTGGTTGAGCATCGACCTAGGATCCATGCAATCAGGGTTCGGTTCCCGGTCAGGGCACATACCCAGGTTGCGGGCTGCAGCCGATCAATGACTCTCTCATCACTGATATTTCTATCTCTCTCTCTCACCCTCCCTGAAATCAATAAAGATATATTAAAAAAAAAAAAAAAAGAACTGTTGGACAGTGCTGATCTGTACCGACTCTGATTTGTTTCTCAGGGAGATCACAGAAACTTGAATAAACCAGATACTTTTTCTCCTGTTTTTTGTTTGTTTTTAAATATATCTTTATGGATTTCAGAGAGAGGAAGGGAGAGAAGAGAGAGAGAGAAACATCAATGATGAAAGTCATTGACTGGCTCCCTCCTGCATACCCCCTACTGGGGATGGAGCCCGAAACCCGGGATGTGCCCTGACTGAGAATCATACCATGACCTCCTGGTTCATAGGTCAACACTTAACCACTGAGCCACGTTGGCCGGGCCTCCTGTTTCTTTTTATTCATCACACACTGCAGGTCCTGCACAGGTCCTGTGTGTGGAAATCTGAATTGTAGTTTATTGGATTCCTGTCCTCACAGTGTAATTGGGAAGAGAGGTGGTTAAATAGGCACTTACCACACAGTGAAACTAATCTGTGAGGAGGGAAGCCCACAGGGGCAGCTGGAGCTCAAAAAAGGCTTCCCAGAATGAGTGATATGTAAGCTGTATCTCTTGGAGGAAAAAATAGGAGAGAAGTGAAAAGGACATTTAACAAAGGATACACCATGCTTAAATACACGCATGACCCAGCACGGGGGGGGGGGGGGGCGCCTCTGGCAGGGTGGAGTTGCTGGACCCTAAAGGCTGAGGAGTGAATGAAACAACTCACTTCATTCCACACGTTTTCTGAGAATCTTGGCATATTGGCATTGTCCAGGGTGTTGAAAAAGCAGGTGAACAAGGGAGATGTGGTCCCTACCTTTAGGGAGTGCCCAGTCCACTGGTAGAGGCAGATCTCTAAACTGACCGTGGTAACTGGGACAAGATGGGCACCAAACGTATTCTACAAAAAAAGGAATTTCTTTTGTTTTTTTGTTAATCCTCACCCAAGGATATTTTTTCCATTGATTTTTAGAGTGGGAGGGAAGGAGTGTGTGTGGGGGGAACATCGATGTGAGAGAGACACATCGATTGGTTGCCTCCAGCATGTGGGATTGAACCTGCAACCCAAGTATGTGCCCTTGACCAGGAATTGAACCTGCAACCCTTGGTGTGCAGGCTGACACTTCAACCAATGGGCCATACTGGCCAGGGCCAAACGTGTTTTTTGTAACCAAAATGTCTTTATTAAGATGTAAGACACACATACACACACACCCATAAATACCTGAAGAAAACAATGAAGATACAACCTTCAGTATATTAAAATGTGTGTCACTGTATAGCAAACCAACACATCAAAATTGAAAGGGAGCCCAGCTGGAATGGCTCAGTGGTAGAGCATCGACCTATGAACCAGGAGGTTACTGTTTGATTCCCTGTTAGGGCACATGCCTGGTTTTGGGCTCGATCTTCAGTGCTGGGGGTGCAGAAGGCAGCCGTTCAATGACTCATCATTGATGTTTCTCTCCCTCTCCCTTTCCCTCTCTGAAGCCAATAAAAACATTAAAAAATAATTGAAAGGGATCAACCAATTGAGAAGATAAAATGTTTTGCAAATGTAGTGTAAGCATCTTTAAATTATATGAAATGAAAATAAACATCTGAGTGCAGAAAGCAACATGTACAATATGAATAAGTAAGGTTTAGAAAATGGTAAATGTGTATATTTATTTATAACCCACACTTATAAAATTAATGTTTATAAATAGTAAATATGTAGAAATTAAACATTGTAGATGCAAATTAAAATACAAATTTTGTATATCAACTGGGAAGAGCTTAAAAGGAGATTAGAAATATTGCTGAGTATGACTAGATATTCTTTTATTTTGTAAATTTAATACTTTTTAAAACTCATATAAAAAACAATTTCAACATATAATCAATAAACCTTTTTCAATTACAGTTTACTTTCAGTTTTATTTTGTATTAGTTTCAGGTGTACAGTATAGTAGTTAGACAATCATGTTCTTTACAAAGTTTTCCCCCCCACACGTCCAGTACCCACCTGACACCAAACATAGTTATTACAATATTATTGACTTTATTCCCTATGCTTTGCTTTACATCCTCTTGACTACTTTGTAACCACCAATTACAAACATGCACTGAGCACCCAGTGTGTTCCAGGCACTGGAAATACAACAGTGAGATCAACAGAAATCCTTTCATGGTGCTTACATTCTCATGGGTGGGGAGAGATGGATAACCAAAACACTCAGTATGCCAGATGGTGATAAGTGTTATGGAGACATAAAGCTGGGAAGGGAGTGCAGGGGAGAGGGGTTGCTATAAGGTCCCTGGTAACCCGAGTCCAAAGCTCCCATCTTGGTGGGAGCAGTCCAGAAGCAGGAACTTGGCAACCTATAAACCACAAAGTGACCACAAGCCCTGCCAAAGCACAAACGACCAGTGAGAATACCTGCACCCGACTGCAGGAAGGACAGAAAGCACAGGGGAAAACAGACAACATTGATTCTTTATCCAACTCCCCACTCCTCACTCCCCCTCCCGTCCGGGTAAGCCCTACAGAAAAGTCTCTACCTCCTCTGGGGTAGTGACTGCCCACTGAGCCTCACCCCACCTGCACCCAGGTGGTTTCAAGTTAATCTGTTTTTAACTCTCAACAGGCCTCCTAGGTCTCTCCCTTGGCAAATGCCCCAGCAGTGGCAATATTAAACAGGATGGTCAGAGAAGGCCTTTTGAAGAGGTGAACGAAGCCTGGAAGGATGACGCCGAGTAAGCCACAGGGTAAGTTCGGAGAAGCAGGGAGAACGAGTGCGAGGCCAGCGTGGTGAGGGTACGGCTGGCATGTTCAAGGAACAGCACGGATGCCGTGCAGCCGGAGCTAGCGGGGCGACAGAGGGGCAGTCCGGAACCACGCTGGGAGCGACCTAGAGGCCATTAAAAGAACGAGGGCTTTCGAGTGGAGTGGGAGCCATCAGGGGGGCATTTTGAACGGGAGGGGCATCCCAGAGCGGGCGCACACCACGCCTCGGGGAGGGGCGGCGCCCTGGAAGAGCGGTTTCTGAGGGCCAGGCGCCAGGCAGCGGGGAAGCGCGCCGCGGAGAGGCAGCAGCCCGAGGAGCAGAGCTGACCCCTCGCGCGCCTGGGAGGGAAAGCAAGGGCGGGGCCCCGAGCAGGCTCGGGCCGGAGGCAGGGCCGGCGGGCCGCGCAGGAGCCGCGAGAGACACCTTGGGAGGTCGAGGCGCCCGTCGGCAGCGCGCCGGCGCCGCTCCTGAAGCCGGGACCACAACCACCACAATCCTCAGCGCCGGCAGTTCCGGCGGCGCCGAGCCCGCCCCCGCGGCGGCGCCGAGCCGGCCCGGGGTCACGTGGTGCCCGCGCGTCACGTGGGCGAGTCAGGTGACCGTGCGGGCCGGAGGACCGACTGCGGGGCGGACGGTGGACGCAGGGACGCGGCTTTAGCTCTGTCTCCGCCGACCCGGGCCGCGCCGCCGCCGCCGCCGCCGCCGCCGCCGCCATGACGGGGCTAGCGCTCCTGTACTCCGGGGTCTTCGTGGCCTTCTGGGCCTGCATGGTCGTCGTGGGTGAGGCCGGGCCCTGCGGGCGGGGCCCGCGTCCGGGCGGAGCTGGTCGGCCTGGAGCTCAGCGGGGGCGGGGGTCCCGGGACGGCTGAGCTCCAGCGCGAGCTCTGTGCCCCGGGCTCCGGGAGTTGCCTCGCGCCTGTCGGGGCCGGTGACCCCGACGGAGGAGACCCGGATCTCCAGCTGCTCGAGGGGGGGCGCGGGCGGGGGTAGGTGGGGCCGCGAGAGCAGCCCTGGGCGCTTTCGGTCGTCGCCGTCACCGTCCGCCTCCCCGGGCGCGCGGCCGTCGTCCCTCTTGCTTCTGACCGGCCTGCTTGGGCCATGGGCCGGCTGCTCCAGTTCCTCTTTTTCTGGTCGTTGAGCTCTCCGCCCCCCCAGCTTGTTGAGTAAACAGCGGCGCGGACTGGGCCGGCGGGATCCGGCGGGGCCTGGCCCAAGCTCTTGCTCTCCCGTCCTCCAGGGTTCTCAGGCCTGCGAGGTGCTGCCCGGAAGGGTCTTGGTCTGGGAGGTGGTGGCACCGAATGCGATGTTACTGAGGGAGTGGCAGAAATGGAGGCCCGAGCAGAGGCATCTGTATAGACAGCCGTGCTTTCCAGAGGGGGACCAGCCTGGGGACTTTCCCTTGACTTAGGTGTAGGCAGACCTTTGAGGAGGTGGCCCATCAGCTGGGCCGCAACTTCATGTCTAAGTTGGGGAGCTTCTCTCTGGAGAGCAGCCCCTAACCCCTTTTTTCTCACTGCTGCAGGGATCTGCTACACCATTTTTGACTTGGGCTTCCGCTTTGATGTGGCATGGTAAGGGAAGGCAGGGAGAGGACTCCCCTGGGAGCTGCTTCTCTGCAGCCTTCCTTCGCTGATTTGTGCCCCCTCCTCCACCCCATCCCCGGCTGCCTGGGATGTGGACCTTCCGGAAACCTGAAATCTTTTGTTTTAGCAACCAGTACTGGTGGGGTTGGAGGTGTGGAGGTTTGAATTTTGTGCCCACTTCTCCACCAAGGCTGAATTGCTTTCCTCCCTGTCTTCACACCAGGTTCTTGACAGAGACTTCCCCCTTCATGTGGTCAAACCTGGGCATTGGCCTAGCTATCTCCCTGTCTGTGGTTGGAGCAGCCTGGTGAGTGTTGGGGTGGTGTGATTGGGGGAGGGGGTGAGTCATAGCAGGTGGTGGTGTTGGATCCTTAGTCACCCTGGGGGCACTGTCTAGCTTGGCCTCTGCTCATTGGTTTCTTATCCTTACACCAGGGGCATCTATATTACTGGCTCATCCATCATTGGAGGAGGGGTGAAGGCCCCTAGGATCAAGACCAAGAACCTGGTCAGGTAAGTTGGGGCCCTTGGAAGGCTGTGTGAACCAGCTGCATTGGAAGCTGCCCATTTGTTTGACGTGACAGCTCCTCACCAGCCTCCTGATGGGGTGGGATGCTAGTGGGGGAAAGGTGACTGGGGACTCCCTGAGGAGGAATGTTGATTTCTTTCTCATCTCTTTTTCCTCTCAACCCCCTTTGCCCACCACTGTTGCTTCCAGCATCATCTTCTGTGAGGCTGTGGCTATCTACGGCATCATCATGGCAATTGTCATTAGCAACATGGCGGAGGTATGGGGTACCAAGGCGGGTTGAGCATCCATTCCAGTGTGTTCTGTACATTGCTTGGGGAATGGAGAGGAGCTTAGAGATTGGTTTCTGATTACTTCTCTGCCTTCCTCAGCCTTTCAGTGCCACTGACCCCAAAGCCATTGGCCATCGAAACTATCATGCAGGTAGGTGGGTATGTGAAGGGAAAAAGCTAGGGCACCTGCTTTCCCCTTTCCACCCTCAGTTTAGACTCTTTATTTTGATATTCTGTCACCTACTTTGGCCTGCTTTGCACAGTTGGGCTGGTGATTGGCCTCAACGTTCCCTTTCCATCCCTCCAGGCTACTCCATGTTTGGAGCTGGCCTCACAGTGGGCCTGTCTAACCTCTTCTGTGGAGTCTGCGTGGGCATTGTGGGCAGTGGAGCAGCCCTGGCCGATGCACAGAACCCTAGCCTCTTTGTGAAGATTCTTATCGTGGAGATCTTTGGCAGCGCCATCGGCCTCTTTGGGGTCATCGTTGCGATCCTTCAGGTGCTGAATGCTGGAGAGCCTCTGTCCTTGTCCCTAACCCAGCCTCACCCTCCTTCCAGAGGAGCAGCAGTGCTCCCTCCTCCACCTGTAACCATAGAACCCCTGAACAGCTTCCACCACTTCATTCCCATCTTCTGGTTTTCCCCTTTTGAAGCTTTCAATTTAGTTTTGTTTCTAATCTGGAAACACTGACAATTGTCTTGAGGGTTTTTTCTGTTGCTTTGTGTCTGTATGTTTCATTTAGTCTCTTTTTGTTTGTCTCCATGGGTTGAGATCTTGTCTGTGTCCAAATAAGTCTGTCTCAGTGTGTTTGACTGTTTAGCTGGGCCTGTGTGTATCTCTCCTGTCAGTCGGACAGCATGTCTGAATTGTGTGTGCCTTATCTGTCTGGCAGTGTGTGAGTTTGTGGCTAATGATCAGCTTGAGGATCTGAGGGTGACTGTGGGTGCCTGACTGGGTTGACTCTTTGTAACCAGCACTGTCTATATGCCACTTCTCTTCATCTATCTGTCCCACAGCTTAACTGTGGTGGTTTGACTGTCCATGTTCATCTGTGTTTGTCTGTCATAGCATATCCATTCTGGTCCAGTCATCCATCTGTTCATCTCACCATGAGTTTGTTAGGTCTGGTCTTCTGTCATTTGTCACTGTCTTATCTGTTTCTCTGTCTCTACCTGATTTTTTCTGTTCTTTTTTTGCAGACCTCCAAAGTGAAGATGGGTGACTAGATGATCTGTGTGGGTGGGGCCGTGCCCCACTCTTATTTATTTGTGGTTTTACTGGGACAGCTGGAGCTGTGCCCCTTTCACAGGGCTCGGTGTTCTGGGCCCTCCCTGCACTCACTCCTCGCTGCCTGTCGACTTGGAGGCTCTGCCTGGCTGGATCCTCAGTGTGGGGAGTGGGTTGCTGATGACTGTGTGCAGCTCTGCACCTGTGTCCCACCTCCACCCCCAGCCTGTCTTCCCAGTGTTTGTGAAATAAACGTGGTATTTGTCTGGATCAGTGCTGCTTTTGTTGCCCTCCTTCACCTTTCACAGAAGGGTAAACAGGCCTATAGGCCTCAACCTCATGCCAGCCTCTTGCCATTCATATCTACTGTCTCTGCGCTGGACAAAGCTGGCTCCTGGGTGGGATGGGAAGGGTGCTGGGCTGAGGACTCTGTACCCCTGAACATCTGTATTGATGGGCATGATGAAGTCGGGATGGGGAGAGGTATGGGCCCAGGTGTTTGTGTGGGGGAGGATGGGGAGTGTCCTAGTCCTATGCCCTGGGGGCTCTGAAAAATCCAAATGACCTATCTCTGCCCTCAGGCATCCATCACTCCCTACCCTCCTGGGGCTTGGAGCTCATTCATTCATTTGCCTCTGCCTATCCCAGCACGCCCTCTGTCAGTGACTAATTTGATCCCGTGTTCCCAGGGCCTTGTCCAGCTCCTTCCACTTCTATCCAATCTAACCCAACCTCCTGTTACCCTAGAAGCCCCAGCCACCTCCAGGCCCTAGCCACAAACTTCTGTCCACGCCTTTAAGGGTCCTGCCCAACTAGGGGCCCCTCCACTGACCCCTGGCAGACCTTTAATAACGCTCCCATCAGTGCGTTGCCAAATCCCAAACCTCCCTGCCCTAGTCAGCCCCTTTGGCTGAGTTCGTGCTCCAACCCAGACCCCGCTCCTCCGTGATGGGTTTGGCTTATCCACACCCTCTCCGGTTCAGACCTCGAATCCAACCCCTTAGATGAGCCTTATCGATTTCTTACGCCCCTCCCGGGTCCTGTGCCACCTCTGTCCCTTCTGTCTCCTCGCTCCGCTGTGCTTGGCCGCGGGCAGGGGCGGGCGGCGGAGGCGCGCGGAGGGTGCGGGCGCGCTGGAGGCGGGGGACCGCGGGCGCGCGCGCGCGGGTGCGCCAGCCGGGCCTGCCCCTCCGAGGCGCCGTAGCGCGGGAGGGAGGTGGTGGCACTGTGGTCCATCGGCTCGCCGGTCCGTGGGTCTGCCCCGCAGCCCGGCCCCGCCCTGTCCCCCGGGGCGGCTCCGCACCATGGCCCAAGGCGGCGGCGGGAGGCGGCCCAGGGGCCACGGGGGCCGCTGACCCGGTGGCCGGAGGCGGCGGGGTCGGGCCATGGGGGACAGAGCCTTCTGCATCCGCTGGAGCTGGGAAGCCCGCCCCAGCTGGAGCAGCGCCCCCTGCTGAGCGCCGGTGAGAGGGGGGCGCGCGTGCGGCCCCCAGCGCCGGGCCCCAAGATTCCGGACCCGGCCCCGCGATCCCCGCCCAGGACCCGGTGAGAGACGCTAGTGGCCAGACCCTGGCCTAGCGTTACCCCACCCCATCCCCATCCTTCAGCTCCCCCCACCGCCCCCCACCGTGCCTCTGCCCGCCCCCAACTGGCCTCCTTTATTGTCCCTGCTCGCCCCAGCCTCGTGGCGTGGGGAGGCGCTCCACTCACGTTTCCCCTTTGCCTGGGCCCCTGCCCCACATCCACGCCTCCCCACCCCCAGGCTCCACACCCTCCGAGTCTTGAGTCTTCGCTGCCTCCCCCGTGCTGGGGTGCCACGTGTTCAGGCAGCTCAGCCTTCCAGCCCTGGCCAAATGTACCTCGCAGCCGGGTGGTCAGCCTGACCCAGAGCCCCTGCCCCAAGGAGGGGTGGGAATGTTTTCACGTGGGGCCCGGTGCTGTGAGATGTCCGGGAGCTTGTAGGTATGGCTGTGTAAGTGCAGGATCAGCGGCTTTGTTTTTGAGTGTGTAAGCCTTGTGTGTTCCTGTCATCTGGGTGTGTCTGTATGTGGTTGTGTGTGCATCTGAGTGCAGGGGCCTATAGCTGGGACCAAGGGGTATGGTGGTATGATACTAGGTGTCCGTGAGTGAGACTCACGCTGCAACCTCAAGTACCGCCAGAAGTAGCCACAGAAGTGTTGCTGCTCTGTTGGAACCGCAGCTGGAGCTGTGGCCCAGGCAAGACCCTTTCCTCCCATGCCGAGTGCTGCACCTCTGTCTCCAGGGCTCAAGTGTTCCCCGTTTTAGGAATCAGAACCAGCAGGGCTGGACAGGCCCCAGAGAGTTCATCCCAATCCTTGAGGTCTTATAGAGGGGTGTCCTGTGCCCCACCCTGTATTTTGACCTCTTGCTCCAGAAGGAAGGGATCCCATAAACATCCTGTATTTGGGCCATCTGGATGCTGAGGGCCACTTCCCAGCCTGGTTCCAGCTGGCCTGGCCTGCTTGCCACTGGGACCTGTTTGACCAAACCACTGACTGCCCACCATGCTCCTGGGAGGACTAAGTGAAGTCAGAGTACAAAGCACTCCTGCATGGTAGGTGCTCAGTACGTAGTCGCCCTTCCTGACCTCGAGTCCTGGGATGACGATGCTGCCCTGTGGGGTGTCTGTTCTTTGGGGCACAGGTACACATGTGGGTCTGTAGGTACACGTGTTTCCATGTTTAGGTATGAACCATCGTGGTCAGAGGTCACGTGTTCATGTTCCTGGGAACACATGGGTGTGTGTGTGTGTGTGTGTGTGTGTGTGTGTGATTGTGCAATAAGGGCAATTACCTGAGTGTGGGGGGTGTGAGGCTGTGCTTGTGTGGGTGTGTGTGTAGTGAGGGAAAGGAATGCAAGCAGACATAGGTAAGTACTCAGGTACGTGAGGATGTGTGGGTATGGAGTTGCTAGGGACTGTCTGTGTGTCTGTCTGCAGGAAGAATGTGAGCCCATGAGTGCTAGAGGGTATACGCCGGGAAGTGTGAGGATGTGGGTCCGTGAGTGTGAGCAGTGGGCAGGAGGTGGGCGGGTAGCCTTGCCCATCCAGCCCTGACTGGCTGGGTTGGTTTCTTTCCTACCCTTGCTCAGGCCGGCAGCCGGATGCCCGGGCCCACTGGGCGGGCCGGAGGCCGCCTGCGGGATGAGCAGACTGCTGGGGGGGACGCTGGAGCGCGTCTGCAAGGCTGTGCTCCTTCTGTGCGTGCTGCACTTTCTCGTGGCTGTCATCCTCTACTTTGACGTCTATGCCCAGCACCTGGCCTTCTTCAGCCGCTTCAGTGCCCGAGGCCCTGCCCGTGTCCTTCACCCAGCTGCCAGCAGCAGCACCAACTGCTCCCGGCCAAACGCCACTGCCCCCAGCTCCGGACTCCCAGAGGCCCCCAGTGTCCGGCCTGGCTCCACGGCTGCCATCTTGCCGCCCTGTCCTGACTCGCCACCTGGTCTTGGTGAGCCTGCAGGGCAGGGCTGCCTATAGGGGTGGGCAGAGGACCTAACCATTTTGACTGGGGGAATGGAGTCTTGACCAGTTGGGTGCCAAGGGTCCAGGTCTGTTGTAAGAGGGCTGTTCCTCGGGTTCCCTTGCCCACCCCCAGGCTGAGGGAGAGGGCTGGTGTCCCTGGATTCTGATGAAGGCCTGATTCCTGCCACCGTCCTGCCTGCAGTGGGCCGACTGCTGATTGAGTTCACCTCACCCATGCCACTGGAGCGGGTGCAGAGGGAGAACCCAGGTGTGCTCCTGGGTGGCCGCTATACACCACCCGACTGCGCCCCAGCCCAGACAGTGGCGGTCATCATCCCATTTCGACACCGGGAGCACCACCTGCGCTACTGGCTCCACTATCTGCACCCCATTCTGAGGCGACAGCGGCTGCGCTATGGCATCTACGTCATCAACCAGGTGTGCTGTCTATGACCCCAGGCTGGGTACTAGCCACCAGGGAACCACTGGCACCTGTGGGTTTGGGGGCATTCAGGGTCCTTGTCTGTCTGCCCATGGTTGTGTAGATATGTGAATTACCTGTGGGGGTACCTGTATGTCAATGTGCGCATAGGAAGGTTTGCGAATGCGTGATGGGAAGTACACGCATGTGAATGTTGGCATGCACACTGGTGGGTGTGTGCATGGCCTTAATGCGGATGAGCCCCATTGCCTGCCTTTGATGGGCCCCATCGCATGGTGGTGGAGGCCTAGAGTCTGCTGGCCCTGAGGAGATGTTGAGGGCCTGAGGAGAGGAAGAGTTAGCCTGTGAAAGTGCTGGCCCTAGGAACTTGGCTCACTGTCTGAGCCCTGCCACGGGCCTGGCTACTAGGGCTGGCTGCTGGGGCCCAGAGAGGATCTGACTTAGGCCCTCCTCCCCACAGAGAACTCCCAGACTTGGATTTGGATCCCTGGAGGCTCCAGGATGATGGTGTGTGTCTGGAGTTGGAGTAGGGGGCTGTGGAAGAACCGAGGGGCCAGGTCCAGCCCTGGGCTTGGGAAGTGACGGTTGAGATGGGCCTTGAGGGATGAACAGGCATCAGCTGGCAGGGGACTGGAGGAGGCGGGAGTTCTAGGCAGAGGACCTGGCAGCCCCAGCGAGAGAACTGGTCCCGTGTGTCCAGGAATTGTTGGCTGAGCTGTGGGATCCAAAATGAAGAGTGGGTAACAAAGATGAGGCTGGAGGAACTGATGGAGGCCAAATCCATAAGGGTCTTAGGAGACATGTTAAGAACTTGAAATCCAGCCTGAAAAGGTGGTGGGCACCATTGTAAAGTTTTAAGGGGGAGTGAAGTGTACGTTTGCTTATAGAAAGATCACTGATTGCACATGGAGAATGGGCTGGAAGGGCAGACTAGCGGCAGGGTGACCAGTAGGAAGAGGCTATGATGTTGAGGAAAGAAATGGTGGACATGTGTGTGAGTCAGGCAGTAGTTGTGGGGTTGAAGGGAAAGTTGTGATGCAGGTGGAGAGTAAGGAAAGGGAGATGCCAGGACAGCCCGGGTGCTTCTGTCTTGGCTGTTTGCTGTGTGGATAGCTGCGCCTGTGAGCAGGATGGAAACAGGAGCTGGACCAGGTCTGGGGGAGAGCGTGACTCTGAATTCTTTTCTGCATGTGATGTGTTTGAGTGCCTGGGGGAAGTGTGAGAGGAATGATTAGCAGGCAGTTGGACAAATGAGTCGACCTAGGAGTGAGGTCTGAGGTGGAGGGAGGGATTGGAGAGCCACCAGTAGGTAGATGGTCCCTAAAACCAACAATGTCCAACCTGCCCAGGGAGCATGGGGCCTGAGAGGAGACAGCCACCATGTAAGAGATGGGTGGAAAAGAGAGAGATTGCCACAGAGCTGCCAGGACTGGCAAGAAAGGTTTGAGGGGACCCAGGAGAGTGCAGTGTTCTGGAAGCCCAGGAATAAGTGTCAAGAAGGAAGCGCGGCAAGTGCGTGAGCACTGCCGGGGGAGTGAGGAAGTATGTGGACCAAGAAGCGTCCAGTGGATTTAGCAACAAGGTGGGCCCAGCGAGAGCCATTTCAGGGGCATGGTGGGGGCGGAAGCAGATTGCAGTGGGTTGAAGAAGGAATCAGATTTGACAAAATGAAAATAGGCAATTGGAGACAACTCCTTAAAAAAAAAAAAAACCCTGCCAACAAGGGACAGCAAAAGGTAGGGTGGTGGCTAGAGGGAGGTGTTTTCTTGCAGATGGGAGAGAATTGAGCATGCTTATGAGCCATGTGGGAGAAACCTGGGGTTCCTGGCTGGTGAGAGGTTGGAAAGCAGTTCTAATGAGCCAGGAGATAATGGACAGTTGTTCCAAGGGCTGGTGGGAGAGAAGGTACAGGGGAAGAAGGGAAGAGAACAAGTGGGGCTGGGCGGTTCCGAGTTCCGGGGTAGCAGCTCCCACCTCATCAGGCACAAGCTGGCTGGTGGAGAGGAAGGGCCACTATTCCTTCTCCCCTTCCATAAGGAGAGAAGACCCCCAGTGCAGGAGCCTCTCTGACTCCAGCCTGGTGTTCGTAGGTTGGGACCCCAGGCTCACTGAATCATGAGTGCCTATAGCCTGTGCATGTCATTTTCTTGGGAGACAAGTGAACCTAGCCGGGTCCTGTCCTAGTCTTAGAGGGTCCCCAGGGAATTGGATGTAGATCCAAATGAGCCAGAGGGGACAGGTGGCTGAGGCTCGTAGCTCAGTCCCCAGGGTTTCTGGTCATTTGGGGCATTCATTGTTTGTCTCACTTCGTGACTGCTCAGTAGGGATGCAGTGCACTCAGGGCTGCTCATCTCCAGGATCCCCAGTGGCACAAAGAAGATGCCTGGCACAAAGAACAGGGCCACAGGGCATGTTTGAGTGAAGGGAAGATTGAAATAAGAGCCCTAAATCACAGTTTAAGTGGACACTGGCATGCGTGAAGCACACGGGAGGGAATGAGTAATGATACTGCGGCAGGAGGTTCAGGGAGGCCTTCCAGACATGAGTTTGACAAGTAGAGGAGGGCATTCCAGGCAGGAGGAGCTGCTCACACCAAGGCCAAGGCAAGAAAGAGTCTTGCATGTTCTGGGACCACTGAGGAGTGTAGTGTAGCTCTGCCTTGGCGTCTGAGGGCAGTGGCCAGAAAAGAGACTAGAGCCAAATCATGAAAGGCCTTGGAAGGCCAGGTCCAGGGTAGGGAGTGGACTTGATCCTAAGAATCTGAAGGAGCCATGTAGGGGTTGGGTGTTGTGTAGTAGGCCGTGAGGGCCATTCTGGACAGTGGTAAAGTGACAGGTGCTGGCCAGTCACAGGCCCAGAGCTGACCTGTCCCCTCCACCAACCCCAGCATGGTGAGGACACCTTCAACCGAGCCAAGCTGCTCAATGTGGGCTTCCTAGAGGCACTGAAGGAGGACGCCACCTATGACTGCTTCATCTTCAGCGACGTGGACCTGGTCCCCATGGACGACCGCAACCTGTACCGCTGTGGTGACCAGCCCCGCCACTTCGCCATTGCCATGGACAAGTTCGGCTTCCGGTGAGTTTCCTTCTCAGCTGGACCCAGTGCCACGTCCCACTCCCAGGCCCTCACTCCCAGCCCCAGTGCCCCCCTTGCTCCTGGCCCCGGGCACACTGTCCCCCACCCCATCTCCAGCCTCCATCGGGAACCCTCAGGCCCTTCACTGACGCCTGCCCTCCCACACAATAGGCTGCCCTACGCTGGCTACTTTGGAGGCGTTTCGGGCCTGAGCAAAGCCCAGTTTCTGAGAATCAATGGCTTCCCCAACGAGTACTGGGGCTGGGGTGGCGAGGATGACGACATCTTCAACAGGTGAGTAGGGACGGGTGGAGAGTAGATTGGGAGTGTGAGAGGGTGCAGCGCAGACTGGGGGGGCTCCTTGCCCTTCCTGGTGCCTGCTGTAGTCCATCTGTACCCATCCCCAGGATCTCCCTGACTGGGATGAAGATCTCGCGCCCAGACATCCGCATAGGCCGCTACCGCATGATCAAGCACGACCGGGACAAGCATAACGAGCCCAACCCTCAGAGGTGACCCCCAGCACCCATGACCCCAAGGGCCCCTAACCCCTTTCTTCCTGAGGGTGACCCCCAGTGCCGTGGATCTCCAGAGGTGATCCCAAGGACCCCGACCCTTGACTCTTAAAGATGAATCTCAGCACCTCTGACCCCTGTTCCCCACCCCCCAGCTCAGCCTCACCCTAGACAGCTCTCACCCCTGGCCTGATTCCTAGTGGTGACTAAAATACAAAGGCAGGGCTCAAATCGCCATTGAGCAGATAGCATTCCCCTCAATGTCCCCACAGATTTCAGTTGTGCCAGAGCAACTAGGATGAGAGACAGCCGGCACTGGGCTCAGCTCCTGGACCTAGGCTCAACAAAGGTGGCCTGAGCACTGGGTGTGGGGTGGGGATTGGAAAGACATTACTGACCCCTCTGAGATTGGAGCAGGGGGCTCTGTATCTGAGGATGTAGCAGCACTTGGTGTCTGGTGCTGGCTGGGAGAAGTGCATGAGAACATGTGAAATGTAGACAAGGGCTTCCTGACACCATTCAGGGACCGTCTGGTGCCAAATCTTGTGGGGGAGGAGGGCCCAGGCTGGATGTCCCACATGAAGTTCATTCCAGGGAGGGAGACAGGCAGTTACGGCACAAGGTGATCAGGGCAAGGTACTGTCCTGACAGAGCGATAGTGGGAGGCTTCCTGGAGGATGTGATACTAAGCTGGAGTGTGACAAGAGCTATTCATTCAGCAAGTATTTGTCACACACCTACCTTGGGCACAGTGCTGTATTCACCAGGCTAATGGAAGAGGCCAGTTTGGAAAAAAGGAAATAGTGTGTGTAGGAGTCTGGAATGTGAATGTGCATGGTATATGCTGAGAGTCTGAAACTCATGGGTATTAAAAGTTCTGAGGGCCGAGACTGACAGTGAGAGGGTCCTTGCTGGGTGTTCAGGGTCTCAAATCCCAGGTTGGCAGTTTCACTTTTGTCCCAGGGGCGTTGGGGGCCATGGAAGAGCTATAAGCAGGGAAGGAGCAAGATCAGATTTGGGTTTGGAAGTACCACCCTTGGAGCTTGAAGAAGGCGAAGGGCTGGCAGAGCTGCTGGGTGGAGCTGGGGGGAAGCTGGCCAGGCCCGAGGGAATCGGTGGGGCCCCAGGGGCGTGCTGGGCATGAGGCTGCTGTGTAGCTAGCCGGAGCAGTAGGATTGTTCTGCTCTGAACCCAGGGTGTAAGAGTGGGGAAGTGCTGCACTGATGCAGGGTTGATGTTTGGCAGAAGCATGAAGCACCAGGCGCCCAGGGAGCTGATGAAAAAGCAGTTCAGTTAAAAATCATGGTGAGCAGGGGAGGGACAAAAGACTGGGAGAAGAGGGCTTCGGGGCATCTGAGAGAGAGTGCTCCAAGTCCCGGTGGCTGCAGAGGGGTCTGAGCTGAGCTCAGGAGGACTGGGAGGACCAGGACAGCTGGGATAAGCGTGGGCGTGGAGATCTACTAGAAGCACATGCCAGGAGCCTCGGGCCTGTTTCAGGAGCAGCCAACATCAGTTAGTGATGTCTGCCTTGGGTGGGGGAATGGCAAGAGAGCAAGATGTTCTGGCTAAAGGCACCCTGTGGATGGTGGCTCCATCTACCTAGCAGCTGCATTTGCCTCAAATCTAGGAGTTCTGGATTCTTCTTCCCCTCCGCCTACATGTCTGAACCATCAGCAAGTCATATCTGTGCCAACCTCCAAACATATCTGAGCCCATCCGTTTTTTTCTTTACTACCTTCTATTTTGCCTGGACCACTGCAGTGACTTCTCACTAGTTTCCCTGCTTCCCCATTGTCCTTCTGTAGTTCATGTCCCCTGTCCCTCCCTCCCCACAGACTGGGCTAAAACCCCCTCCGTGTCTTCTTGCTCACAGAATAAAAAACTGCTTCCTCTGACTTACAGAGCCCTGCTCGTACATTCTGTAACCTCCAAGCTAATCTTACTCTGTGTCTTCCCTTGGCCCATTAGGGTCTAGCCACTCTGCTGTGCAAATTCTCATTCCGAGTTTAGGGTCAGCAGGTGGTGTTACCTCTGCCTAGAATGCTCTCCCCCCTGCTGTCAGCTTGATGTCACATACTCACCCCTTCCAAGTCAGTCTTCTTGGTCTCCCTCTCCTATGTCCCTTAGCACTGTGATGTGTCCCTTGTTTGTTACCTGTTGCCCCTAGTGGCATAGACTTGCCATGAGAGGAAGGACCTTGTTGTCCTGTTTATGGCTGTGTCCCTGGTGTTTAGCATAGATCCTGGCACTTGGGGACCACTCAGCAAATAGATGGCGGAGTGACTAAAGGATGAGGAACAGAGAAGATGGCACAGAGGTGATGGATTTGGGGAGTAAAGATGACACATCTGGTATAGGACATGTTGCATTTGAGGTGTCCACGGGAGGCCCCATGTCTGGGTCTAAAGCTTAGAAGGAAGGTCTGAGATGGAAGATTTGTGAGGATGTCACAATTCTGGACTCAAGGGGGTGAGATCTCTGTTTTGAGGTCCAATGCAAGCGCAAAAGGGCTCCAGATAGGTGGAGGGGTGGCAAGGAGAACTGAGTCACCCCTGGAAGAAGCCAGGGTGGCTTGACCCTTGGCCCCAGAGATACTGGGTTTGGTCGTTAGCCCTGATCTGGACTCATTTCCATCCTATCTAGGTTTACCAAGATTCAAAACACGAAGCTGACCATGAAGCGGGACGGCATTGGGTCAGTGCGGTATCAGGTCCTGGAGGTGTCTCGGCAACCACTCTTCACCAACATCACAGTGGACATTGGACGGCCCCCATCCTGGCCCCCTCGGGGCTGACAATAAAGGACAAAAGGCTCCTGTGCCAACAGTTGCTCGCCAGAGGACTGACCTACAGCCTGGCTGGCGGCTGCTCTGTGGGGGATCCCCCAGGACTGAGACCGTGGGCTCTGTCTTCTGAGGGTCTTCAATAGGTCCCCCCAGCTGCACCTGGAAGTTTCACAACCTACTTTGGGGGAGCTTCCATCCTGAACAGGCCCCTCAAGTGTGGCCCTCTGGGGTCATCCCTCCTTGCCCCTCCCTCCCCAGCCCAGCCCCCCTCACTGTCAGGATTGGGTCAGCCCCTGCACTGCCTCACCGAGTGGCCTGGGCTAGGTCACTCCACCTCTCTGTGCCTCAGTTTCCCCTCCCTTGAGTCCCCTAGGGCCTGGAAGAGTGGGAGGTATGACTAGGGGGCAGTGCCACTTCCATGGGGACTTCTCAGACCTGGGGATCCCCCTTGCTCCCAGGGGAGGGGAAACCTTTTTCATTCAACATTGTAGAGGGCAAACTCTGGTGGCCCCCTGCTGAGAAGCAGCCCCAGGAGGGGACCAGAGGGGGCGCTGTGTTACTGCCTGGGATCTTGGGGTCGGGCTTTGCATGGGTGGCAGGTGGAGCTTGGACCAGTCACTCTGGTTCCCACCTCCCTGCCTCGGAGAGAAGGCAGTAGCCCCAGGGCCGGATCATGTTTGTATATTGCACAGAAACTTGTGTGGGTGCTTTAGTAAAAAACGTGAATGGAGCAGCCCCTTTGTCTGTCTGGGGACGGGAATCTGGGTCCCTGGATCCAGACCCTGGGGTGTTGCGGGAGGGTGCCGGCCCCACCCGTGGGGCTGTCCCGGCTCGCAGCCCTAAGGCTTCCTCGCACCGCCTCCGAGCCGGAGGAGGCCACGGCGTCATCAGCCCGGCGCGCGCAAATTTCTCGGTTCTCCCACCTGTCCCGAAGCCGGCAGCGGTCAGGCCCCTCCGCGCGGTCCCGACTCCAAAACCGCGCGTCCGCCGCGGGTCCGACTGGGCGAGCGGGCGGGCGCCGCCTCCCAGGCCGGAGGGGGCGGGGCCTGGGCGGGGGCGGGGCCTGCGCGGCGCGGTTTCCCGGGTGACGGCCGCGCGGGAGAGGCGGGTCTGGGCCCAGGTCTCCCACCGTCAGGCTCCCGGGGCCGTAGCCAGGAGCCGCGACCCGAGGGACGGCCGGAGCCGGGTAGGAGAGCGCCGGCCGGCGGCTCGGCGCCGGGTAACCCAGCCGCGGGCCCGGCGGCAGAACGAGGGCGGCGCTTAGCAGCGGCGGGCGGGCGGGCGCGCGGGGCGGGGCCCGCGGGCCGCGGGGGGGCGTGGCGCGCCCCTGGACCGCCGGCCGTGCGTCCCGCAGGTCCCAGCGCCGGGCGCGCGCGGGCGGGCCATGCCGGGGGCTTCCCCGTCGGTTTGGGACCTGGTGGAGGAGCACGTCCCGCTCCCGGAGCAGCCCGAGGTGAAGAGGCTTCTGGGGGAGACGACGGTGGACCTGAGCCTGGAGCTACGGGCGGAGGTGGGGCGAGTGGGAGGGCGGCCACACCCCGGGCCGGCCCCCGGGCTCCGGGGTTCCCCACCTCTGGGTTTCCGGCTCTGCGGGGTAACTGGAGACGCTCTCGGGTCCCACGGCCCGCCCGCCCGCTCGGGTTTGGCTCCCCCTTCCCCTCTCCTCCCCCGGCCGTCCTCCCTTCCGTCACTTCCCTCCCGGTCGCACGGAGTCGGCTTTCCTTGCAGGTGGTGATGCTGCGGTCGCTGCTGCGGGAGGCTCGATCCTCGCAAGGCCCTGGCTCCGGCCGCACCACTGACCCCGCCTCCCTTCTGGCGCCGCCGCCCCTGCTACGAGACCTTGTGCGCCAGGAACTGCGGCTGCTGCTCCAAGGCCTCCGCCAGAAAGCCATCTGTGAGGGCAGGTGGGAGACACACCTGGACTTGGGCCCGGGCCCCACAACTCAGATGGGCTAGCCCTGCACCTGACTGGGGCCAGTCAGGGTTGCCTTTCCTGTGGTTCCCCGGGAGGAGCCCTGAGTTTCCTTCGTGTTCACCTTCTGCAGGGATCAGACCCAGGCTTGGGTCCAGTATAGCCCGAGGGTCCTGCGCTTTGCCTTGGAGGAGCCCAGGCGTGATTTTCCAGAACAGGAGATATTCCAGATGGGAGCTAGTGAGCCCAGGTAAAGGGATAGGAGAGGAGGGATCTGTCCCTGCTTGGCAGATGACTCCAGCTAATCCATGGGTCCCACTTGGATCCATGCAGGAGCTCCTCCTCTGGGGCTGGACACTTTCACAGCCACTTGTGGTAGGTATGAGCACCTGAGGGCTGCAGAAGCACCGGAGACACCTGCCAAGCTTGGGTGTAGGCAAGGCTTCCTGAAGAAAGCGACTGGTTTGGTCTGGGTCTTGGAGTAGTACCAAGAGCAGATGAAAGAGAGCAGAGCTTTTCAGGAAGAGGAGGCACTATATGCAAACATGGGTGAGAGGAGAGGAGGCGGTGTCCAATAATCACTTGTTCTCCAGGCTTACAGAACAGGAGTGAGGACTGGGCTGCAGAAGGCTGGGGAATGAATGAAATAAATGAGCAGGAGTGTGTTCATAAGAAGTGAATGGCAGCAACTTATTTTTAATTCTCACACAACCCTGTGAGGTGGGTGATGTCCCCATTTTGCAGATGAGGAAACTAAAGCTCAGAAAGAATCATCAATTTGCCCAAGGGTTGCAGAGCCCATTTGCAAACCTAGACTCCAGAACTCGTTGCACTGTGTCATATTGCTTTTGTGAGAAAAGACACAAAATCATCTAGAAGTGACATTTGTGTCCTAAAGGCCTCAGATGAGGCAACATGGAGTGATACTGACCTCATCTCCCAGTAGCAGTCACAGAGACCTCAGTGTCATCAAG
This sequence comes from Miniopterus natalensis, assembly GCF_054644295.1. Classification (NCBI taxonomy): domain Eukaryota; kingdom Metazoa; phylum Chordata; class Mammalia; order Chiroptera; family Miniopteridae; genus Miniopterus; species Miniopterus natalensis. The sequence goes on from NC_142089.1 coordinate 25,592,236, forward strand.
GACCAACTGAACATGTCCAACATTGACCAGGTTGCCGGACACCTGCGGTGAGGCCCCCAAGTGTGTAGTGGGGGTGGAAACCGGGAGGAGGGGACTGGATAGGTCTTGAGGTACTGGGACTGTGAGAGGAGAGGGAAGCAGCATACCTGGGGGGGAAGGGGAGCCATGAGAGTAAGACTGAGAGGTGGAAAGGACAGGTTGCTGCAGGGCTGGTGAGGTTGCTGCCAGGAAGTAGCCAAGTAGCATTGCTAGCAGGGGCCATGGCCAGAGAATTTTTATCTTGAGGTGGGGGGGGGGGCACAGAAGAGTTTTAAGCAGGGGAAGAGCTTTGATGTGGGGGAGAATGGAGGCAAAAGAAGTCGCAGGCCCAGTGCAGTAGTATGAAGAGATAATGGTGCCTGTCAGAGTGGATGCTGTGAGGTACACAAGGAAAAGACACATTCTGCCCAGGAAGAGGCTTGGCAGGGGCTGGAATGCTGTGCTGGGCAGCAGAGGGCAAGGTGGGCTGAGAAAGGGCCAGGATGATCCTGGTGAGGCTGGAGGTTGGGGCTGTGTGGAGGGTTTAGCTGAGACCTGGTCCTGTGGCACTGGTTCTGGCTGCTGCGCTCCCACGTGTTCCAGGGAACTCCTGGAGGACGAGTGTCGCACCTTGGAGAGGGAGATCCCCATCCTGCAGGTGAGCTGCAGCCCTGCCCCCACCCCCAGCCCTTCTACTGAGTGTAGACAGCCACCTCTCACCTGGTGTATGAGCCCATGTGCATGTGTCTGTGTGCCTACGTGCATGTAAAGGCTGTGTGAGTCCTGTATCCATTTCTCATGTGTGTACTTGTGTGTGTGTGTGAATCCAGAAGCCCAAGGTTCTGAGTGAGCACCTAAGTCCAAGGTCAGCACTTTTAGATTAACCTCCTGGATTTGTTCCCCTGTCTTTTGCCTTCTTCCTTTCCCTAAGTCTGGATCTAGGCCAGCCACCACCTCGCCAAACTGGGCTTTTTAGGGGGGCCAGAGTTCCCCTGGGGGCTGCCCTCTCAGGTGGTTGAGATGAGGGTGCTCGCATGGGCTGGTTCCTGGGCCCTGTCAAGGAGATCTTGGCCTCTGCATCCTGCCCTGGCCTATCCCACCCCTGCTGTGAGGCTGGGGCACTGAGCCAGCTCTCCCTACAGCGCTGCCTGGAAGAAGAGTGTACAGGGGCACGCCAGCCCTCTGAAGCAACCCTGGAGCCCACCCTGGCAGGTGAGGGACCTAAGCAGACCCCTGAGTACCCAGCCTCCTCCCCACCCCATACCCTAGAAGAGCTGGGCACCGTGTCTGATATTCATCTCCTCCAGAGCTAAAGGAACAGAAGGCAGCCATGCAACAGGAGCTGCAGGCACCTCTGAGGCCTTCCTGTGTCTCCCCGAGCCACAGGTAAACTAGAGCAGATGGACGCTGCACAGGGTGGGCTAAGGGTCAGGCTATGGCCCTCTCATGGCTACTCCTTTTTCAGGCAGCAGCCCTTGGGGTCCTCCATCCAGGGCCTCAGACTCTTGCCTTGCCTCCATGGAGCTGCTGGAGTTTGTGCCAGGCCTCTCCAGCACTACCTACCTGCTCCTCCTTTGGAACACAGGCCTCAAGGCCTGGCTGCCACCTGCCGCTGGGGAAGGAAGCTTCAGTGCAGGCCCAGGAAAAGGCCAGCTTCCACTTCAGTGTCCAGTGCAGTTCCCCAGGCCCCAACCTGATGGCTGGTCACAAAGTAGGCTTTGGCTTTCACTGGAACTGGCCCCACCTGCTACTGCCACCTCTTAGTTCCCATGGTCCAGCCTGCTTCAGATCTAGTCTTAGATAGGACCCCAAGGCTGTCTGTCTGTCTGACCGTCATCCCACCCTCTTGCCAAGTCCCTGGTGTCTGGTCCTGACCAGCACAGCCTTTGGCCTTTCTCCTCCCAGGCCTCCACAAAAGCCTGATGAGTGTAGACAGTGCAGAGGTCTCATCCCAGCCCCAACTCTTGTCTCCCTGGGGGACTCAAACAAAGCACAGTAGCAGCTCAGAGACAGGAATAGAAATTTCATTAAAATCTATGGACTTTAAAATCCTAGTGGTGCACGGATGGGCAGGGGTGGGTGGCGCACCGTTATTGCTACAGAGAATTAGAGGCGGCTCTTCCGGGGCTGTCACTGCACAGAGGGGCACAGAGGGCAGACAAATGGACATTGCAGGGCTTGGGGGAAGGAGCTTTGGCTCCAGAGAGGGGATGGTGCACGTGGGCTGGAGCCATTTGGCACGTGAACAAAGGCAGCCCAATTTGGGAAGACTAGGCCTTTCGTCTGGTAGCTGGAGGGCAAAGGGTTGTCATGTAGGGTCCCTTCTCCAGAGCTCTGGGCTCAAACCTCCTGCTGAGCAGCACTCTACCCCTGACCCCCAGGAACTAGTGCTTTGGGCGGGCTGCTGAGTCACGGGCCTCTGCTAGGTAGGCCTGGCAGCCAGGGCTGCAGTGAGTCTCAGAAACTCCAGAGCAGCTGAGTGAGGTGCAGGCAGGCCTGGAAGACAGATGGGGCCTGAGGTTGGGGGCAAGGGAGTGGCAACCACAGATAAGACAATTTTTACAAAAATAATTACACAGACAAACAGGGCTGGGTGGCATAGACTGACAAGTAACACTGCACAGCCCCCTACTCCCTCACCCTGCCTCCAGGTAGGAAGACCCAAATTTGCCTGGGCAGAGGCTGGGGTCTGCTCTGAGGGCACAAGTACTGGTCAGGAGGCTGGAGGCCCAAGGACAGGGACAGGTAGGGGCCCACCCAGAACCTTAGCTCAGGGCAGAGTGTGGGGGCATCAGAGGCCACATAAAGCGAGGCAGGCCTCTGGGCACCTGGCCCGAGACCCCTTCAAAGTGCTTTGGCCCCCACCGGCAACCCTGCCTTCTCCCTCCCCTGCTCCCCCAGCTTCCATCTTGGCATCCAAAGGACCTGTAAACACTGGGGACACGAGCACAAATGACCGCACTAGCAGTGGTGGCCAGGGTGACAGCAGCTGCCCTGCTCAGGGCATGGCAGTGACACCTGTCCACTGCCTCCCCAGTCTCTGTGGTGGGAGCACAGGGTGGGGCTGGGGCACTCCCCAGCAGCTGTACTCATATCCGGGAGTCCTGCAGACGGCTGCCATTACTGCCCACCATGGGGATCTGGGCCTTGTCGGGGTGCAGTGGCTGGACCTCAAGCCCGTCTTCAGGAGAGGGCAGTAAGATGGGGGCATAGCGCCCAGTCCGGTGCTCCAGGAGGGCGGGGCCCCAGTCCCGGCTTGGCTTCGTGGCATTTTTCAAACGCTACAGGAGAGGTGGGGGTGGGGCAAGGCATGTCAGAAAGGAGCCCTTAAGCCCCATCCATCCACCCCTTCCCGGTTCGTCTGCTGCCCCTCCCCCACCCCTCACCTGGAGGAAGGTGTCCCCATCTGTGCGGCAGAGCTGGAACAGGGCGTAGAGTGGGATGCAAATGACGGAGGACAGAGCCATGAGGAAGCCGATGGCCACTGCCCAGCCTGGATACTGGTAGTGGTTATAGGTGATTGGCCGGTACTGGATCACCGTGAAGATGAGAATGAACTGCAGAGAGTGGGGGATGGGAGTGGGCATGAGGCCCACCCAGCCCCCCTATCAGCACCCCTTCCCTTCCTCTCCAGTTTCCTAAGAGAAAGCTATTTGGGGGAGAGCAGGGCCAATGTCAACGTTTGGGTGGCGGAAGAAGCAGATGGAACCAGGGGTCCAGGACGTGATTGGCAAGTACACACCATGGAAAGGAAAAGGTCTGGCTTCACCATAATTCTGAACCAGTCAGGGAACAATTAAGCTGATGTCACCTTTGGAAGTCAGTTCTGCTCAGACACTTGCAACAGCCTACTGAAGTTCAGACTAAATTCCTAGCCTTTTGGGCTTTTACTTTCTCACATCAAGGCCTCAGCTTATCTTTCTAGCCACATTACCGTTGTCTCAATGTCTCAGCTACACTCAGCATTCTCCACCCCTTTCATTTACTCTGGAGAATCCTCCGTGGCATCTTCCTCTGGCAAACCCTATCTGTGCAAATGCCACCTCCTCCAAGAAGCCTCTCCAGTCCTGGGCCGTGTGGTTGAGCACGGTCCTGTGCACGAAAAGTTTTCAGGTTCGATTTTCGGTCGGAGCACATGCAGGAGGCAACGGATTGATGTTTCTCTCACATCAATGTGTCCCTCTTTCTCTCTCTCCTTTCCTCTCTCTAAAATCAATAAAAAGGCCTATCCTCAGGTGAGGATTTAAATAAAGAAAGAAAGAAATGGTAAGAAGCCTCTCCAGATTTCCCGTCTCCTCCTGAAAGGCATTTTCCATCTGCTAAGCATTTGTTTAATGGTCCCCACAGGCCTGGGAGCTCCTGGGATTGCATCAGCTCTGGGTCTCCAGTGCCCAGTATAGCGCCTGGCACAATCTCATTTGCTGATTTGAACTGACTTCTGCAGAGAGGAGGGAGCAATGGGGGGAGGGGAGGGCAAAGGCCTTTGGTCTATGGCTGTGGACAGCCTGGGGAGGCTCCAAAGGCTAGAAATGTTGAGTGTCAGGCTGGGGGATGTTCTCAGGAGCCTCACTGGAAAGAGGTGAGATGAGAAATAAAGCCTGGCAGCTGCAGTAACATAAAAACTAAAGGAAGTAATAACTATGTATGGTGTCAGATGGGTACTAGACTTATCTAGGAGATCACTTCATAAGGTATATAAATATCTAATCACTGTGTTGTATACATGGAACTAATATAATACTGTATGTCAACTATAATTTAAAAAACTAGCCCGGCCAGCATGGCACAGTGGTTGAGCGTCTACCCATGAACCAGGAGATCATGGTTCAATTCTCGGTCAGGGCACATGCCTGGGTTTTGGGCTCAATCCCCAGTAGGGGGTGGGCAGGAGGCAGCTGATCAATTCATTGATTTTTCTCTCTCTCCCTTCCTCTCTCTGAAATTTAAAACCAACCAAACAAAAAAAAGATTATAAAAACAAAACTACCTCCTCTGGAACGCAGGCCTCAAAAAAAACTAAAGGAAGCAGAAAGATGACGGGCAGGTGGCTCATGGGTCACCCAGAGGGCCTAGTGTGTGTGCTGCTCCCCAGCAGGGCTCAGCATTCGCCTCCTGAGCCCTCAGCTGTGTCCTAAAGCTCAGGCTCCTTCAGCCTTCCCAGTGACCAAGTTCTGGAGGTCAAGACCCACAGCCGGACACTGCACATAGTAGGAACTTAAAACAAGTTTCCTGAATGAGCCTAGATCCTGATCTAGGTGTAGACAAATCCCTTATTTGAGCTGACAAAAGGATGGAGTTTATCAAAAAGAGCTTTTCAGAAATCTAAAAACATGTCCACAGACCCTGGAGTCCCCTTAAGGTTAACTTCAGCTGCTTTTCTTTGCACAGAGAGGGCACTGCCACTGTGCCTTACTCTCTCAGACATACTGGACCCAGGGTGAGGCTGCCCCCATGGACCCTCCTGGTGCCCACCTCCTCCTCGCCTCCTTCCCTGCCTATGCTGGTGCCCCAGCTCCCCAGGTGACAGCCTCCTAGGGGCTGTGGGGGATGAGCTCCACTCAGGCAGGGCCTGGGTCCCAGCGACCCCCCACGGCACGGGGCTTGGCAGCAGTGCCCGCCCTCCCGGCCTCTCGCCACTTACAGGAGACTTCCGCTCCTCCTGTTTCAAGGCTGGGCCAGTGGCCAGAGCTGGTGCCTCCGCCAGGCTCGGGGAAAATCCCACACTCTATGTGGTGGAGGCTTCAGCCCCCAGGGGCCTTTTGTTCAAACACATGAGCCAAAGTGAAAACCCGATGCTGACCTGTGGCAGTTAGGTGTGACGGGGCGTGACTCCGGACACTGCCCTCGCCACTAGGCTGACCCCTGTCACTCAGAGATGACCTGCTGCTTCTCTGTGGAGTGGCCATTACACTATCAGACCCCTATGCCCCTGCTGCTCACCCTGAGCATAAAGGAGAACATGTAAAGGAAGCACCAGCTCCTTCCTGTGGTGGCTTCTAGTGTGGCACCGGCCTGGCGCACAGGCTCCAGACTGGGCTACCTGCTTCCTCCAGTGGCAATGCCTTTTTTTTTAAATATGTTTATTGTTTTCAGAGAGAGGAAGGGAGAGGGAGAGAGATAGGAACATCAATGATGAGACAGTCGTTGATCGGCTGCCTCCTGCACACCCCCTACTGGGGATCGAGCCCACAACCCGGGCATGTGCCGTGACCAGGAGTCCAACTGTGACTTCCTGGTTCATAAGTTGACGCTCAACCACTGAGCCACGTCAGCCGGGCTACACTGCCTTTTACTGGCTCAGTAACCTTGGGTCAGTTACTTAAGATCTCTGTGCCTCAGTTTCCTCATCTGTCAAGTGGGGATGATAATGATACCTTGGAGAATTATAGTACATGAGTTAACATATAAACAGTGTGCAGAAAGTGCCTGGTTCCTGGCCACGGTGGGAGTTCTCGCCACCAATTCAGCTCCCAGATGGGGTTCCCAGGTGTTAGATATTGTTGGAAACCAAGACCTCCCCCTCCTGAGTCAGCCCATGTCAGTGCTTGAAAGGTTTACAGGTCGCCCCTGATCCTGAGCTGACATCTGGCTCTTACAGCCTGCTTCTGGAATACTCATGCATTCACAGCACGGCCCCCGGGCACAGGAGCACCTCGGTTATGACGGATTGGAGACAGATGCTCAGTGAGGCTGACACCAATATCAATAATGGTTCCTGAGGCCCCTCCGGGGATCCCAGGGAGGGAGGGCCGACTCTCAGCTGCTGCCAGACTGCTTTCTCCTCCCAGGCTGCATGCTGTCTTCAGTCAGATTCAGTGCTCTGTGCTCCCTTCCTAACCCAAGGTCAAGGCCAGTGTGGCTCCGAGACTCCACATGCCTGTCTAACTCTACGCAACCTCCCTTAGACTACAATGGCCAGATTTGGGGAGCCCTCATGGGAACTCTGGCCAGATGGATGGGCTCCTGCTCTCCCTCTGGTGGTTCCCTAGAGAAGGGCACTTGCCAAGAGGCAGCAGGGTGAGGGAGAGGCCAGCCCAGGAACTTACGAAGATGATAGCTGGAGACACGAAGCGCCAGCAGATCTGGAAGAAGAAGGGTGGTGGGAATCCCAGCATCATCTGGATGTCCTGAAAGTAGTTCTGGTGCCCTGGAGAGAGGGGTGTCAGTGGCTGGGCAGGAAGCATGAGAAGCCCATTGCTGGGGCTCAGGAGGCCATGGAAGGTTGGGCGCTTACCATAGATGTACATGATGGACACACACATGATGCAGGAGATGACGACCAAGGAGAAGCTGGCCGCGTAGTTGTCCATTAGCAGCAGCCAGTAGATGCCTGCCTGTGGGCCAGCGGGTAGCTGAGTCAGGGCGCCGTGGCTAGGCTCCCAGACCCGTTATCACCTCATACCCTGGCCACTCCGGCCCAGCCTTCCTCTCAGCTCTTACTTGGCTGGTGAGGGGGATGCCCAGCAGGAAGCCTGCCACAGCCACGCTCAAGGTCACATAGGTCTTTTTCTGCAGGATCCACTCATTCCCCACCTCATCCACAATGGCTGTCACCAGCGTCTCTAGGAGGCAGAACTGAAGGGTATGGCCATCAGAGCAGGGGCCTGACCTCTGTGCCTTCCCTCCTTCCACAGTCCTGCACCTCCTACCTGAGTGCCCAGCCCCAGCAAGATGAGCATGAAGAAGAAGAGCAGGGACCAGAGCGGGGAGATGGGCAGCAGTGTGAGGGCCTCTGGGTAAGCAACGAAGGCCAGGCCGGGGCCGTGGTCTGCCACACGGGACACGTCCACACCCAGGTGATTTGCCATGAAGCCCAGGATTGAGAAGATGACAAAGCCAGCATAGACGCTGGTGGCACAGTTAGTGATGCTGATGATGACGCTGTCCCTGATGGGGAGGAAAATGGGCCAAGTTCAGGGCACAGAGCTTGCTCCCCTCTGCCCAGTTTGGGCCAGGAGAGGACTTGGAGACAGGGAAAGTCCTAGGAATGAAGGTGTTCCCAACCTCTTTTCTGGTCTACTCGGGACCTTTTTAAGTGGGCCTGAGGCTCTTGAGTCCTCACAGACCCCTCCCTGGGCACCGCCATCCCTACCCTCTTCTCTCTCCTGCCAAGGTTCTCTCTCCACCCTCCAGCGACTTGATCCAGACCCAGTGTTTCCAGGACCTCAGGTGAGTGGGAGGGAGGGCCCTGGTGGGCCAGGGGGCTGCACTGGATCTGGTGGGACTGGGGTAGCTGGGGTCAGGCTGCGGAGAGGGCAGGGAATGGGGGCGTCCCCAGGAATGGTGGGAGAGTCTCACCGGTAGCAGTTGTTATGGAACTTGTTGTAGGAAGCCATGGTGATGAGGCCTCCCCACGCGCAGCCCAGGGAGTAGAAGATCTGGGAGGCAGCATCCCCCCATACCTGTGAAAGGGAGAGGCCAACGAGGAGCTGTGGTTAGAGGCAGGCGTCTCTCTGCCCTTCCCCAGCCCTTCTGGGTCTCCCTCCACATCCCACCTTGGCCTCCAGAATCTTGTCCCACTGTGGGGTCACGTAGTACATGATGCCCTTGAAGGCTCCTTCCAGGGTCACTCCACGGACGAATAGGATGGTCAGCACCACATAGGGAAACGTGGCCGTGAAGTATACCACCTGCGCAGAACAGCCCCAGTGGACTCCTCCGGGCTCCTGCCTGGTCCACCTCCCAGCTCCAACCACCGCTCACACTCTCCCACGGCCCTTCACCCCCCCCCCACACACACACACGTGCCCGCACGCCCCGGGCAGCAGAGGCAGGACCTTCCTGGGTGGGCACAGGCCCTGTCAGGGGAGGGGTGCTTACTTTCCCTGAAGACTTGACTCCTCGGATGAGGCAGAGGAACACAACCACCCAGGAGACACAGAGGCAGCCGAGGAGGGGCAGTCTCACTTCCCCAAAGTTCCCAATGTCGTCTGACAGCTTCAGCACGTAGAGCCTGGGGAAGGGGATACTCTGTCATTGAGCGGCAGCCCCAGGGCCCAGCCTGGCAGCTCCCTTCTTCCCACTCACAGGTACTAGGAGCCCACTGGAGCCACTGTGGGGCCCCAGCTCCCTCTGCTTGCTGCCTCCAGGGAGTCCACTGCTTGCAGTCTCTCCCAGAACCCCCAAAGGTTCCTGGAGGTCACACCCCAGGCCTGGGCCACCCCCTCAGCCCCTGAAGTATGGAGATCTCTCTGTCCCCACTCAGGTCCACCCCAGTCCCTTGCTTGTACATTTCTCCCTTCTGGAATGCCCTCTCCTCCAGACTGGATACGTCCTATCAGGCATCACCTCCTCCAGGAAGCCTTCTGAGCTCACCCACATTAGTATCCTCCACCTCTGATGAATCCAGGGTGGCAGCAGAATGCTGAATAGACTAGAGGCTCTGGAGCACACAGGCTGGGTGCCTCCCCGGCGTATGTGTGGCTCTATCTGGCGCTCTATGCCCCACCAGCTGTGCTCCTTCAAGCACCTGGACATTTATGTGTCAGGTCTTGTGCTAGGTATTGGGCATATAGACCTGGATCAGGCATTGTGGGCACCGCCAGGAGGGGTGTCTCAACCCCATGGGGAGGAGCATGCTGGAAGGCTTCCCAGAAGAGGTGAGGTTTGAGTTAAGGCTTGAGAAATGGGGAGGAGGTAGGTGAAGACAAGTGGAAGTGTGTGCCAGGCTGAGGAAAGAGCACATGGCAAGGGGTGTGATGAAACAGCACAGTCCAGCCTGGGCTTGTCGGTAGCTCAGAAATGCTGGAAGAGAAGGTTAGAGGAAGAGAGGACAAGGGATAGGAAGGGACCAGATCGTATGAAGTCAAAACTAAGTTTGAATTTTATTCTGAGGGCAATGGGAAACCTCTGAAAGGTTTTTATAAGAGCACTTTCAGAGTCTCTCCTTGGCTCAAAACCTTGCAGCAGCTCCCATTTCTGGCCACGGAAAAGCCAGAGTCCTTACAGGGCTATGAGGCCCTATGTGATCCACTGTCCCCTATCTGCCATTTCTCCGATCTCCTCACCTACTCTCCACCTTGCTCACTGCTCCAGCTGCACTGGGCTCCTTGTTGTTCCTTAACCATGCCAGTCCCTCTCTCTGAAGTGCTCTTTCCCCAAATATCCATACGTACACATAGGTATGTGACCTGTGCAGTAATACAGGACCCCACGTTTAAAAAGGCCTAGTGCTTAGTTTAATGTTCTGCCATTGCCATCTTGAAATTCTTAATACATTTGAACAAGCAGCCTCATATTTTCATTTTGCACTGGGCCCACAAGTTATGCAGCTGAGTTTATCAACATGGCTCCCTCCTTCCTCACCTACTTCAGGTCTTTACTCAGGTGTCCTCTTTGCCAAGCAGCCTTTTCTAGCTACCCCACTTAAAACCGCAGCCCTGGCCCCAGCCCAGCACTCCTTACCCTCTTCTTTGCTGTAATTTCCTCTGCAGCACATATCTCCTATCATAATATAAATTTTACCTATTTATTTTGTTTGCCATCTGTCCTCTGTGAAGACAGGGGGTTTTGTCTGTTTTGTTCACTGCTATATCCCCCAGTGCCTAGCACAGTGCCTGGCACAAAGCAGTGCTTTATAAATATTTATTAAATGAATGAGTGAGTGAATGAATGAATACTGTGGTAAAAGAATTGGGAGGTAAAAAGGGAAAACCGGGAGGGAAACCACTGTGGTTGGTATAGTTGTCCAGGCTACAAATTATGGGCAAGAGACAAGCTCTTGAGCCTCAGTTTCCTCATCTGTACAATGGGCATATTAACACCAACCCAGAATAATTATAGATAAATTTAGGTAAATATAGGCTCCCTTCTTTCCCCTCTTACAGTATGGACCGCTTAGCAATAGCTCATTCTTAGCTATTTTCACCTTTTCTCCCCCAAATCAGCTCTCAAACCTCATGGCAAGATTTTTAATACCTTGTGATGAGATGTCACTTTGTCCCTCATGGGATGATGTTGCCAGACCTGGTATTGGGTATTTGCTTGGCCAGCCTGCCAGGCTTGCAAGTACCTTGGTCTTCTTCCTTATGACCTGCAGAGGGTGTTGTTTACCACTTCCCTCTCCTGCCCAACACCTGCCACTGCCATGGTTCATTCAACAGAGCCAGGCCCTGGGCTAGGCCCTCTCCAGGCTCTTTTGTTGATGGGGGAACCAAAGACAAAGGGATGGGAGAAGTTCAGGAGCTGTGGCACCACCGAGGAGAGGCTCCTGTTCCCCTTCAGCAGTGTTCTCCAACCACTGTTCCTTTGTGGCACATAGAAAAAAATATTTTTGGCTCATTGGGGCAAACAGACAAGGTCACTCAAACCTGAAGTCAGCCACAGACCTGGGCTTCCCAGGCCTTGCCTAACGGAGGGCACATTTATGATAAAAGCTCTGCCCACCAGAATAGCCAGAGTCCTTCTGCTGCTAGTACTGAGTCACTTTACTTCAAACACAAGCATTCAAAGTAAAGAAATCATTTTTGTTCAAAAGATTTTTCAATCTTAATTATAAATGTTAAACTGACAGTGTTTTATACTATTTTTTATTGCAATACAAGGGATTACAACACTGGCAATACTAGCACTACAATACTGGGGATTAAGGAGTTTAAAAGGCTAACCTGGGAACCAAATAATGAATTCAACCTTTATTTTTATGGCACCATATTGAGTTTTTGTTTTTGGTTTTGGACCATGTCCTTTTGAAATCAAACGTTTAACTTAAGAATTCTGGGAACCCAACATATTTACAAGTTGGTTCTTGATGCAGTACATCTCTGGAATAATTCTGCATTAGTTTTAAATTTCCCAAGCCATATGGTAAATACCTTGAGAACAGGACATCCTAGTCTATTCCTCTGAATCTCCAGCAGTGGCAATCATTGGCCTATAGTTCTTAGTGATTTATGCTGCATTCTCATTTCATCTTTATAACAATAGGTAAGTGCTGTAAGCATCCCCATTTAATGGATGAACAGCTAACATTTAAAGAGGTTTGATGACTTCCCAAAGCCACACAGGTGGTCAACGGCAGAGCGAGGATTTGAATGAGGTCTATGTGACGCAAGAGCTGCCATGAAGACACTAGGAGAGGGGTGCTGGGATCCGAGTCCCACTGGGTGCCGGGTGCTGTGCTGGGCACCCCAGGGGCTATAGGATGAAAGGGCATGGTCATGCTCTGAGCAGGAATCAGACCAGCACACAGAGGACTGCAAAACAAGACTAAATAGTTGCTGAGGCAGGGAGAACTGTAGGCCAGAAGGGCGAGCAAGAGGCTGACATGGGATCAGAAATCTGCCCTCGGGGCTCCTCTCACTTCAGAGGAGCAGTTGTTTAATCTTTCTTTTGACTTGCTTTCCTCATTTGTAAAATGGGAATATTTAATAATATCTGCACAGGCTAGCTAATAAGGTTGTTGTAGGGCTCAAAAGAGATCATGCAGCTTTCCAAGGGGGCGCTGGAGAGTGTGGACCAAGAACACCTGCCGAGTAGCCTTGGTCTAATTAACACCAGGCGCCGGGCACAGAGGCGCCACATGGAACCCAGAGCATATATCCTGATGCAGAAATGCTGCCTAGTTCCTTATCCTCTGAATGTCGGTCTCTAAATCTAAAAAACAGGGATGATAATATTATCTGAGATAATACGCCTGGCACATAGTAGGTGCCCAAGAAATGGGGGTGCTCACTCCTCCCTTTCAAACGACCCTCTCAAGGGTCATTTTCCCAGGCTCTCCAGGAGGGGGCGGCAGGGAGCCATTCTGCAGGCAAGGATTCCAGCCTGGTACCACAGCTAGGTAGGCAGGCCTGGCTCCAGCCCTGGCTGAGAAGCAGAATTCAACTGGCCACCCAGTTGGGCCCCCACCCATGACCAGTTTTCTTCCTCCCCTCTGACTGTACTGGATAAACTCTCCAGAGCTTTGCCCTGGGTGACCCCACTGGGCTGGGAATCCCTGGCAGGCAGCCCCATGGCAAGTTCTAGAACATCCTGGGGGGTGTGGGTGGGGCTTTGTGCATCTGGGAGCTTCTAGAGAGTTTCACCCCAAGTCTAGGACAAGTTTCCCAGTCCACACCATGCCTCAAATGCAGAACACATAAATGGGTACTTATTTGCTTAGTTTTCCCATTAGATGTGAGCTCCGTGAGAGCAGTGTCTGTCTTACTCCCTTCTGTCTTCCCTCTGAAGGCAGTCCCTGGTACCAGGTGCTCAAGAAATGCACTGTCCAGTGACTGACTGAGTCTGCCCTGTTGTCTACACAGTGAACCTGGCACCCCCAAGGGTAGTGGACCTCTCAGCCCTCTTTGAATGTCTGTAGCCCAGGATGGAGGCTGGCTATAGACACAGGGAAGCTAGGCCACAGAGTTTGAGCTCTAGGACGGGGCTTAGAGGATATGGACCTCCTAGGGCTTCAGGTATCACTGGGGTCTTGGCCATCTCTCTCATGGCTCTCATGACCCAATGGAGAAAGCCTCAAACCCTTACCCTGGCCTAAGAAGCCCTGCTCCATATGATGCCTGCTGGCTTTTTCTGTTTCAGTACTCTGTATCCCACCTGCCCCCAACCCTAGCTCCAGTTTGCCATCTCCTCGCCTCTGCTTACCTGCTTATGTCTCTCCCAATCCCTTCTCACCTCCCCCTCTCCTTCCTCTGAGAAGCCTTCTTAGCCATCTCATCTTGCCTCCATCCCCTCAGGCCTGACCACTACCCCCTCATGCCCCCACCACACCACTGCACATACCTGCACCAGAGCACCTGCCCTTGGTGTGATTAGCGACCTGTCTCCCCATTGGACTGTGAAGTTCTTAGGGCAGGAGCCCCAGGCCACTCACACCCCATGGACACATGGGGCCCAGGAGAGCTATGTAGTGCATGTTTGTGGAGTGGATGAATGAGGCTTACCCATCAGCCCCCAAAGCCTTCTGCCCACAGGATCCCCAACAGGACATGGGGAATTTCCTCCAGGATGGCCTGCTGTGCCCTCATACCCACCCAGCTAGGACAAGGTGCTCCAGAATAACTCCAGTAGCAGCTGTCCTTCAGCCGGCTCTGAGGCTCTGGCCTCCTGTTACCACAGAGCACAGTGGGACCAGGCTGTCTTTCCCAAGCACAGCTGGATGATGATAGTCCCAGGCTCAGGAAACTTCCATGGTGCCTGTATTCTGCAGCATTAAATCTAAGCTTAATTCTTATAAGTTCTCCAGGAAGGCCAGTGCTCCCTCCTAGGGCACTTTACAACCCATGTGTTCCCCACATATTTGTTACTCTCATCAGAACAGGTTCCCCTTAGTCTCAAGACCAGCTGTTGCTCATCTGGGCCCCAGGGCCTTTGCTCATACTGTTCTCACCAGGAAGTCATCCCCCTTTTCCCTGACTCTCCTCTGCAGACTTGCCTGACTGCTAGCTACTTCATAAGGACTCCCCAAATCAACATCTCATCTTTCACTGTTCCCTGATGTGTCAGCCTCTTCTGAACAAGCCATGAACTCCTTACATCTCTTCATGCACCTCTGCCATGCTCGGTGCCTAGCAGAGGGCTGAACATGCAGCAGGCACCCTACCAAGTCTGCAGACTGTTGACTGATGGTGAGAGGACTGAGGGTTGGCACCAGGTGTCCCCACAGCCCAGGTCTAATGGGGGCCTCACCTCCAGTATTCCTCACTGGGGCTGGTCCTCTGGAGGGTGCGGTTGAGCAGGTGGGAGAGGTTACTGGGCAGGGTGGCAGGCTGGGAACCATTGGTGAGGTTGGAGGCGTCCAGCACACCGGCACAATCGGGTGTGTTCCAGGGGTTATTGCAGTAGGCCCAGGGCAGCACGTGTGTCATGGACGAGAAGAAGTAGTAGAAGGCAATGCAGATGACCACATTGTAGTAGATGCCGATATACGTAGACACCACCATCATGCCATAGCCCACACCTGGGGGAGGGTGGAGAGAGCAGCAGCCTCGCACATCTAGCTGAAGGAGGCGAGGTTCATTTTAAAGGGCCGAAGGGGCAGGCTTCCATGGAAGGCCACAGAAGGGACAGGTCAAGGCCTTGGCAAGTGCAAACGGGGGGGGTGAAGGGGTTTTGTATATACACGTGGTAGGAAGGAAGGGTGGAGGCCAAGCAAACATGGATCCCAGCATGTGACCATGGCCTTGGTCATTGATGTGAGGCATGGAGTCAGCATCATGGCTCCATAGGGGTTGGCAGTGTTTGTACAGATGGGTTGGCAGTGTCTGCACAGCCCCCATAGGCCCAAGTGTGTGTGTGTGTGCGTGTGTGTGTGTGTGTGTGTGTGTACCCTGCCCAGGCCTCACCTTTGAACATGGGGCTGATCCTCCAGACCCCCAAGCAGCCCTGACTTGCAAACTGGCCGAAGGAGAGCTCCATGAAGAAGAGAGGGATTCCGCAGAATGTCAGCATGATGAAGTAGGGAAACATGAAGGCGCCTGGCAGGCAGGGAGAGGGCTGGCTCAGGGGCAGGCTCGGGCATCCCTCCCTCTTCCTGCTTAGGACCCAATAGCCAAACCTTTCTAACTGGCTAGGACCCAAGGAGGGTGTGCTGTGCACTGAGCAGGAGCCTGGGTCTGAGGCACACTACCCATGTAGCCTGACTTTGATCTTGACAGAGGCTCCCAGAAAGTCTGCTCTGAGCAGAACCCAAGCCCCAGAGCCACCACATTTAGGTGGAATTTGATGGCTCAAGCCAGCAATTTCATAAACATTAGTTGCTGGAATCCTCAAATGTCCCTGAACTATTTAGGGGTGGCTATTGAAACACAAGGGATAGAAGACAGGGAACCTCAGGAGGTTGGGATGCTTTTCTCCACCTCTCTTCACCCTGAGGGAGCAGACTGCCAGGGTCAGGGGTGGTCTGCGTCTTAGGTAAAGGGCATCTAAGCCAGAGATGGGGCCAAAGGAGACCAGGGTCAGAGGCCAGCCTGTCTGCAGTGAGGTCTGTGCCAGGGAGGGGCTGGTCTGGGCCCTGGTGGGTGGGCTCTATCCAAGGGGGTGGTCCCTGCCCTGTGCCCATTGGGTACCTCCCCCGTTGCGATAGCAGAGGTATGGGAAGCGCCAGACATTGCCCAGGCCCACGGCATAGCCCACGCTCGTCAGTACAAACTCGATCTGGTTGCCCCAGTTGCCCCGTTTGAGGTTCTGGTCCCTCTTGGTGGCCTCGCTGGGCACAGCACCATTCTGTGGGGATAGGAAAGAAGTTTCCATCAGCAAGGCATCTGTGCTTCCATGGCTGACCCTCTGATCCTCCCCCAGTGGGGACACCATGGACCCTCCAAGCTCCTGCCCCCCACACTGGGCTTCCCCTCTGCTGGCAGGAGCCACAGGCAGGCCTAACAGAAGAGGGGAGCAGGGAGGAGTGGCCGCCAGAGGGTGCCAAGTGGGGCTTCCCTCACCAGCCCCTGAGCAGTCCGTGCCAGGGGCACCAGCCCACCTGAGGAGTTGCTGCCAATATCTGACAGGTGAGATACTGAGAGGGAGCAGGAGTAGAGAGCATCCCAGCCCCAGTTCCTCCAAAGCTTCCTTTTCCCCTTTGGGTGAGGATCTGGGAGCAGCTGAGCTTCATACTAAGCAGCCAAGTCAGACTGGGCACAAAGGGGCCTGTGTCCAGACAGCACCCCCCACCCGCCGCCACCACATTGCCAGGCTGAGCACGCTGCCCATGACAGGCGGCTGCAGAGGAAGGGATGCTGGACCCCTCCAGCCGAAGTCTTTTCCTGGGGGCACTGGGTAGGCAGGGCTGTGGGGTAAGGAAAGGGGGGAGCAACTGAGCAGGGCCAGACCTGGGGAAGGCATCTGGGACTCAGGATGGGAGAGCCCACTGGAGCCACCTATATTGCCCGCGGCTGGGAGGGGGCCCTGGGGAAGCTGACCTGAGCTGGGTGTTGCTGGCCATGAGTTGGGAAAGGAGAGCAGAGTTGTAGGCACAATGCCAGACTTGGAGGACATACTCTGCTAGAGGACACGGAAGGCATGATTCCAGGAAAGGGTCTCTGAGCTGAGAGGGGGAAGCTGAAGAAGAGGGGGCTGGTCAGGAGGGGCAGAGAAGGGGATTTGCCCCAAGGGAAGGATGCCAGACCTGCCTGGGAGCTATAGGCCTGGGCCGGGTGGCCGGAGGCCACGCTGCGGGCAGTGCCTTTCGAAACCCCACCAGCACAGTTGGGACTGGCTCAGCAAGTCCCTTTGTAAGTGTGAATGTGCGCCTTCCCCATGCCGTACCCCTTCCGCTCCTCCCAGGTGGGCAGGAATTCAAGCCACCCTGAGCCAGAGCCCGAGGGGTCAGAGGGATCTCACTAAGAGACACAGGGACCCCAAGAGTCACCAACAGAGAAGTACAGAGAGTCCTTGAGTGACAGAGACAGTCTTGTAGAGACAGGCTCTTCTCCTGAGAGAAACAGACAGGAGTCCCTGGAGAACACCCGGGATCAGAGACAGCAGCACGGCCTCTAAGGAAAAACAGGCAGCGACGCTGACCCTCGGCTTGAAAGAGACATATTCAAGGGCAGTGGTCATGCTGGCCAGTAAACAAAGAGTCCTGGCGCTTTGAAATGCTGTCAGGCCCTGACACTGACTGACAAAGGCACGGGGACCTGGGCACCTTCCGGAAAGGCACTGGGAACGCAGACACGAAGGCCCCATGCCCCGCGGAGGCCCAGCTGCGCACCCCTTGCTTCCACAGTGGGCTTGCACACTGCGACTACTATAGCACAGACATCCCTGTGGAGCGACTGTACTCCACACCCAATCCTGCACTGTCCCCAGCAGAGACGCTGGGAGTTTGGGGCACAGCCCCAGGAACTGTGGGTCTCCTTCAAGAAGCACCCAGAGCAACTGGCAGGCTAAAAGAGCCTGCGTATATTCATTTATTGATTCATTCGTGCGGCCATGGAGATCTACTAACACCTGCCGTTGGCCAGGCGCTACACCAGGCACTAGGAATTAAGCAATAAACAGACATACCACCCACTCAGAGCTAGAAGTCTAGTGAGGAGTAAACCATCAAGGAAATAAGCAAAGACATAATTTTTATAAGCAACTCCAACCTGACCACAAAGGGGCATGTCTCAAGTTGAAGGAGCATGAAGGAGGATGGGGGGGCGGGGGTGTCAGGGAAGGCCACCCTGGTGCAGAGGCTTGAAGGTCAGCTTGGCTGTGGGAGACGGTGGCTCACAGCCCAAGTGTGCCCTCTGCGAGAGGCCCCTACAGCATCCTGCCTAGGCCTGTCACCACCTCCCAGGGCCTCCTTTGGGACAAGCCTAGCAATGCCGCAGGGTCAGGGGGCGTTTTTTCAGAGGGCGTGAGGCGTGCTTCGGGTAGTTTATTCATTCCCAAACAAATCCCAGCCAGGCAGCGCTCCTATATATCGACCCTACAATAACAGTTTCATTCTGTCCAAGGCTTGTTTACTTAGGGGCACAATGGGAGATTGTGGAGGCTGCAGAGTACTTGGGTGGGGTCAGAGCAGCAGTTACAGCTGTAAAAGAGACAACAGAGGGTCCAGATGGCCTCATAGGCAGGGCGAGGGTAAGGGCCCCGGCAGACAGCAAGGTCCCCAAGGCTTTAGGTTTGAGGCCTCTCTCCTGGCCCTAGCCCCCGCAACTGAGTGCTGCAGGAACAGACTTGGATCTCTGCGGTCTGCTCGTTGCCTGGCATGGAGGGGCCTGGGAGGGCCCCTGGGTGATGCTCCCAGCCACGTGCCACAGGCAGCCCCTGGATTGAGTCCACAAGAGCCAGCGTGCTCCGTTAATGAGCAGCACACAACTGAGCACGCGCTAACCAGTTCAGCTGTCGGGAGCCCCCAGGACAGGGGCTGGAACTGGCGGTTGGGGCTTGCAAGCTGATGGGAAGGTACCCAGATTAGGGGTCTGATGTGCAGAAGGAGCTGGAGGTCAGTGAAACGACAAGTTGTGCAAGATGCTCCCAGCAAAAGCAGCACCCATGTCTGTTCCCTGGCCCTGGATCTCAGCACTGTGGTGCCAAAACTGTGGGAGCTGTGGATGCGGTGCCCTGGCCATGGGAGCCTCGCCCACAGCTAGGCCTCTGACTTCAATTCCAGCACAAGCCACTTGGAATGTCTGGGTACCTGTGCTGGTGAGGGCTCAGTCCTCAGTGGACAGAGCAAGCCCACCTTTCTCCTAGAACATGGAGGGAAAGATCTCCAAAATACACTGGCAGGGGGATAGGGTCCCAGAACTCCAGTTCCCTTCCTTCTCCAGCCTGGCTCTGGGGACTCTCGGCTACTTCCTTCCTGGGCAGTGAGATCCATGGCTGGCGAGCCTTTTTCAAGGCTGCATAGTTATTTCCTCCTTGTATAATGTTCCCTAAACTAAGCCTCTTATTTTTTTGATCTGCTGAGTGGACAGCTGTGTCACTGAATTAACGGTCACTGCAGTGGTCGCCGTCTCTGAAGTTGCCCATGAAAGAACCCCTCTGTGCTCAGGGCTTGACCCAGACTGGCGGCTCGGCTGCGTAACCTAGCTGAGCCCCGCTAACTGGCCAGGCTCCAGGCTTCTCTTGCCCATTGCTCATCTCCCACTGTCCACCCCTCACCGCTCTCCCTTCCTCCCTTGCTCATACCTTGAAGATGAATTAAACCATAGTGGCTTGGGGCCCCTCTGGGTGGGCACCTCCTCCCCAGACTCCTTGGACAGTCCCTACCCTCACCCCTGATGCCCCCACCATTGGCCTGGTGGGCAGTCTGCAGGATGGGGAATACCCTGCCTTGTAACCAGGCTCCCCCAGGCCAGGCAGAATGCAGACTTCGGAGCTCTCTTTCTAAAGTGACCCCCACCATCCAGAGACGCACACACATCAGACCCTCAGATGCCCCTTCCCCATAGAAACAGTCGTTGAGGCAGCAGTGTCCTTCCCTGCACAGGACTTGCGACTGGCCCTGGGTTAACAACCCCCCACCCCCAGCGGTCGCTTACATAAGTCCTTCACATAGCCCTCTGCCCAGCTTATTTGCTGCTCTGGATGAGCCTCAGGGATTAGGGCGGTTCAGCTTTGAGGGTGGAATCTGGGTCTCCCACTATGCCCTGGGCTTGGCAGGGCTGGACCCTGCACTGGGGGTTAGAACCCTGGCATTCTGAAGCCTGCTCCCCCAGTGACCCTGGGCAGGTCATGTACACTCTCAGCACCTCAGCCTCCTTACGTAGGGAATCAAAGGAGAGACTAGACAACCTCAATAGATCTAATATTCTGTACTTCTGCCTTGCCTGGAATTTTGTTATTTCTGACTCTCTCCTGTATTTTCCATTAGTTCCCACTAGCTTTCTAGACTACTTTTGAAAAAATGTTATCACTTTTCTTTCCAATTATAAAAGCATTATAAGCTTATCACAAGCACAAAAATTGGAAACTACGCAAAGTGTGAAAGAGAAAACAAAGCTGTAAGCCTGCTCTCAGAGGTGACCAGCTCCACGGGATGGAACCCTCCTCTCTCCATGCAAGACTCAGAGAGAACCCAGATTTCCACCCTAGGCTACGGCTCTGTGCTGGCTCCTCACTCCTGCCCTCTTAGATCAGTGTCCACTGGATATTTTTGTGAATTGTGAGCTCCCTCCTCCTGCTCTCAGAGGGCTCTGGAATCCTGGAGCTGCCTGGCTGGACAGCCCCCCTGGGACCCAGCAGGCTGCTTGTTTGGGACTCTGGAGCCCCAGGGTTTGCTCATGGGATGAAGTCCATCCAAGACAAACTTTATGGAGAACGGGCAAGACCCCCATCCCAGACTGACCTTGAGCCAAATCCAGATCACTGGCAACTTTCTCTGAGCCCCAGGGGGGAATTTAAGCAGAACAGCCATTACAGTAAATTGCAGCTGCCTCAGAGAGCCCACGGTCTCCTCACACCCCTCGGTTCTTGTTCCCCAAGTTCTCTCCCATCAGTCCAGGGACCCGGCTGGCTCTTAGGCAGCATCTGTCCTGCAATGACAGCCTTCTGTCCTTCACCTGGCGTCTCTTATCCAAGCATGGGAGAGAGTCAGGGTAGCGGCCAGGGGAAGGGGGTCATGGAAAAATCTACCTGAGGCCCAATCAGGGCACAGGGGTGATTAGTGCCTTTTGCCTCAAGGAAAACCTAAGAGTAATCTCTGGGCACCTACCAGGAGTCCGGGCCCTCATATAGCAGGTGAGATGGCAAGAACATGCCTTGTGCTATTTCACCCCAGAGCCATGATTGGCAGAGAGCTACCTGCCAGTTTGGGGAACAGCAGACAGAAGACACCCCCCAGTCGTGCCAGGCTCTGCTCCAGGCCTTGGGGAGCAGTAAAGGGGGGCATTGGGTAGGCCCTACCTCTGCCCTAGAGAAGCCCAGCAGCCCGCTCCATGCTGCAGCAGCAATGGGCAGTCTCTACCCCAGTTGGTTGGCAGCGGGCTGGCACTCTGGAAGCGGCTTTGATTTTTGACCCTGGCAGTAACTGAGGTTTGAGCACAGCTCTGCATAATGCTCCTCAAACTAACCCACATCTCTCCAGAAGACATTCCTTCTCTTGCTTTCTGAAGGTCAAGTTAGGATGCCCTACAGGATGGAGGGTGGCTTTCCTGGTCCTCTCATCCTTGCTGCCATCAGCCCCATTGCGCCTGACAACCTGCCTATGCCTGGCTTCCAGGGATGAGGGCACACCAGCACCCACCCCATCTGGGCACTTGCCCTGGACACTAGCGAATGTTCCATAGGGTCTCACCTTCCAGTTGAGAGTCTCGCCCCATCCCTCTCCCCCACCCTCACCACTGAGCCCATGTACTATGTCCCCCTGCCCCCTCACCCAGTCTCCCCATAGGAGTAACTGCCGTGGCAGACAATGGGGCTGTATTGATTAGTACAATTCCTGGGCACCTCCGGTCCGTCTCC